>NW_025920551.1:0-59178 GCF_902686445.1 Sciurus carolinensis | reverse complement strand
GTTGGTAGGTTAAATTGTACAGAGAACACAATAACAAGATTCCATTAGTCACTTATTGAATTATCCAGAATCATTAAAATGTGTGATGAAGCAAACAGAGCTGTGAAGCCCTAATAAAGATGAAGGAATACTACCTCTTAAGTTATGCACTCAACCAGGTTTCTGCTTCCTGGAAAAAGAAGGCCACAGCTCTGTACACTTTTGTTCTGTTGCCACAGGTATGGCAGAAAAGTGCCTGCAAACATTTTGAAACCGCACAGGGCAGGCCCATTTGACTGAATGATGTCTGCTGCTCAGAAAGAGAGATCTTCCTGTAGTGCAGCAGGGGCCCAAGAAGCCGCATGAGCACAGCCACAAGGAGGATGTGAGCATCACCTGCCACTGGGGCAGCAAGGAACATGGCATACATCTGGGTGAGGAGTGACACTGCACTTAGTCTTCAGGTCATAGGGCCACTGAGTCCCCACCCTTGTTCCAGAATAAAAGTGTTCTCTTTGTGGTGTTTTTTAAAGTCCATTTGCCAAGAAAAATCTTCTGAATCTGCACTAACATTATGAACTTCTACCCATAAATTTGTGTTCTGTTACTTACAAGGATATTTCCACTGAAATGATTTGCAATCACATGTTGCAGGAACGTGGAAGAAGTTGCATATGCATCCACTATCCTTCAATCACCTGTTCCAATTTCCTTGAGTTCAATAGTGCTTGAGACAGAATTTTAAAAGAAGCAGCAGATGCTCCCTCCCCTATGTCATGATTGATTTCCTCTGTGGTCCTGAGGCCTGGTCAGTTCTTGGTCACTGGTTGTTGCCCTTTTGAGTTTCTCTATGGGTTGAAAGCAGATTCCTTGGAAGTCCTTCCCACCATCTTCCTAAGATGCACAGTTGTTCTAGAAACCACCAAGGGCCTTTTCTGCTCCCCAGTTACAGATTTCTTCAGACTTGTATTTGGATAAAAAGTGACTAAATCTTCTAAGTCTGGAAGTAAATATGGATAAGATCCAGTGGAAGATAGAGCAATGACATTCTTGACTAACTCTTCAGTCTGATGGGTAGAGTAAGTGGTTCTTCCTTTTAACCTCAGCATTGAGTCAACCCCTGGGTGTCCTCCTGTTTGAATATGTTTAGCAGAATTCCTCATATTATAGGACCATTTTGAAGCCACCCTGCACAGTTGAAGCCTACTCATATGTGTACTGAGTCCTAATTGTGCATGGAGGGGTGAGACCTGACTCACTGTGCTGGTGCTGCACTTGCAGGAGGTGCCAATTCCTCCATACCTCACAGGACACATTTACAGTCTCCTTTCTTCTCAGTAGTTCTCTTTTCTCAGAGGATTTTTAATGCCCCAGGATTGTGTGGTGCAAGATTGCATCTGGGTTGGTAGTGATAAAATCTCTCTGCCAGAAATTGATATTCTTGTCCCCAGGTAGCAGATTTGGATCATAAAGTGATCCATTAAGTCTTGTCCATCAGAGCTGGAGAAAATTCTAAAATCTGAGTTCTTGGAAAGCCCACATTGCCCCTCACTAGTAGGACAAAATGACTTTAGTTCTCCTAAAATCATTCATTCTAGAATTCTAGATGGTTTAATTTTTTTTTAAAGTTGAGGGTGATAATTGTTGATCAACTGTTGTTGCTATGATTCTTCTTGATTCACTCTCAGTGTTGGATATATTAACTAAAACCATCTACTGTCAACTGAGAATGTTGTCTGAGCCAGATGTCTTTGGAGATAGAATGACACTTTATTCACTCTAATGGAGCCTAATATTCCCACTATTAAAACATACTGTATTGCAGTAGAAGCTATAGAAGGGAATTAGGGGGTGATGATATGAAAACATTAGAAGCAGGAATATGTTTCACCTCTTGGACATTATGGTTAACTTGCACTGAACCAGGTGTTCAGTGTGCACAAAACTCTTTCCAAATCAGTGATGGCCTTATGGACTCTCCATTTGGATTTGTGGTGGACAAGATGCTCAAAAGCAACAATCCTAGGCAAGTAGCAAAAACCTCAGTAGGATGTGTTATTCATCTTCACATATGGTTTATTCTAGAGTTCAGAGAATTAAGTTCTAATAAAGAATTCCTTAATAATAAAGTTGCATCTTAGTCAATCTTACAGTATAAAACTTAGACTTTTAACTTGTGTTTATGGTAGACTTTCCCTTTTCTCTAGGACAGAGTATTATTTTCTAAAAATGATGAATCATTGTTTTAGGAAGAATTAAAACTACTGGAAATCAGTTTGAAACATATGATTAAGATTTTGTGTGCTCATGAGATTGTTAGTCTTCCCAAATGACTTATACTTAAGATTTTAGAAATAAAGCATGTTACATATTATGATAACTGTTGTAACAAAACCTTAGTGTGTGTTTATAGAATTACTTTTGCATTTCTATTTCCATACAAAAATTGAAATTTCAGTTATGTTGTAAAATGAGTAAAATTAGGTGCAGGAATGTCTTATGCATTATTTTTACAAAATATGCCATTTGGACTTTAAAAGTATTGTATTATTTTTATGTTTAGAGTATATAAAACATTCCCTGAAAGTACTTGAATGGAACCATACAGATCTAATGCTACATATGCATGTAGTCCTAATTTTGTTTGCTTTTTTTTTATTTATTTTTTTTTATTGTAAACAAATGGGATACATGTTGTTTCTCTGTTTGTACATGGATAAAGGCACCCATTTGTGAATCATAAATTTACATAGGGTAATGTTGATTCATTCTGTTATTTTTCCCTTCCCCCCAACCCTCCCACCCCTCTTTTCCCTCTAAAATCCTTCCTTCCTCCATTCTTGCCCCCCTCCTAACCTAACTCTAACCCTAACACTAACCCTCCCACCCCCTTATGTGTCATCATCCCACTTATTAGCAATATCATCTTCCTTTGGTTTTTGAGATGGCTTATCTCACTTAGCATGATATTCTCCAATTTCATCCATTTGCCTGCAAATGCCATAATTTTATCATTCTTTATGGCTGAGTAATATTCCATTGTATATATATACCACAGTTTCTTTATCCATTCATCAATTGAAGGACTGGTTGGTTCCACAATCTGGCTATTGTGAATTGAGCAGCTATGAACGCGATGTGGCTGTATCTCTGTAATATGCTGATTTTAAGTCCTTTGGGTATAGGCCAAGGAGTGGGATAGCTGGGTCAAATGGTGGTTCCATTCCAAGTTTCTAAGGATCTCCACACTGCTTTCCAGAGTGGCTGCACAAATTTGCAAACCCACAAGCAATGTATGAGTGTACCTTCTCCCCACATCCTCACCAACACCTGTTGTTGCTTGTATTTTGATAATCGCCATTCTAATTGGGTGAGATGGAATCTTAGGGTGGTTTTGATTTGCATTTCTCTTATTACTAAGATGTGAACATTTTTCCATGTTTGTTGATTGCTTGTAGATCTTCTTCTGTGAAGTGTCTATTCATTTCCTTAGCCCATTTGTCGATTGGATTATTTGCATTCTTGGTGTAGAGTTTTTGAGTTCTTTATAGATTCTGGAGATTAGTGCTCTATCTGAAGTATGATTGGCAAAGATTTTCTCCACTCTGTAGGCTCTTTCTTCGCATTGCTGATAGTTTCCTTTGCTGAGAGAAAGCTTTTGTTTGAATCTATCCCAGTTATTAATTTTGCTTTTATTTCTTATGCTATGGGAGTCCTGTTGAGGAAGTCTGGTCCTAAGCCGACATATTGAAGCTCTGGACCTACTTTTTCTTCTATAAGCTGCAGGTCTATGGTCTGATTCCGAGGTCTTAATCCATTTTGCGTTTAGTTTCGTGCATGGTGAGATATGAGGTTTAGTTTCATTCTGTGATCTGGATTTCCAATTCTCCCAGCACCATGTGTTGAAGAGGCTATCTTTTATCCAATTGCATATTTTGGCACCTTTGTCTAGTATGAGAAAATTGTATTTATTTGGGTTGTGTCCGTGTCCTCTATTCTGCTACCATTGATCCACCTCTTCTATTTGGTACCCAATACCCATGCTTTTTGTTACTATTGCTTGTAGTGAGTGAAGATCTGGTATTGATACCCCCGCTTCATTCTTTCTGCCACGGATTGCTTTAGCTATTCTGGGTTTCTTTTCTTCCAGATGACTTCATATGCTGTCTATTTCTATAATGTAATTCATGGGATTTAATTGGAATTGCATGAATCTGTATAGCACTTTGGTAGTATGGCCATTTTGACAATATTAAGTCTTCCTATCCACGAAACATGGGAGATCTTTTTCCATCTTCTAAGGTTTTCTAATCTTCTTCTTTAGTGTCTGTAGTTCTCATTGTAGAGGTCTTTCACCTCTTTTGTGAGATTGATTACCAAGTATTTTATTTTTTTCGAATGATATTGTGAATGGGGTAGTTTTCCTAATTCTCTTTTCTGAAGATTCATCACTTATGTATATAAAATGCCTTAGATTATGGCATTGATCTATATCCCCACTACTTTACTGAATTCACTATGAGATCTAAAAGTTTTCTGGTGGGAATTTCTGGTTCCTTAAGTATATAATCTATCATCAGCAAATAGGGATAGTTGATTTCTTCTTTCCTATTCTATCCCTTTAATTTCCTTTGGTCTGTCTAATTGCTCTGGCTAGAGTTTCAAGGACAATATTGAATAGAAGTGGTGAAAGAGGGCATCCCTGCCTTGTCCAGATTTTTAGGGGGAATGCTTTCAGTTTTTCACCATTAGAATGATATTAGCCATGGGATTAGCGATAGATGGCCTTACAATGTTAAGGAATGTTTCCCAATATCCCTATTTTTTCTAGTTTTTTGAGCATGAAGGGGTGCTGTATTTTATCAAATGCTTTTTCTGCATCTATTGAAATAATCATGTGATTCTTGACTTTAAGTATATGATATGGTGAATTACATTTATTGATTTCCTGATGTTGAACCAACCTTGCATCCCTGGGATGAAACCCACTAGATCATGGTGCACTATCTTTTTAATAGTTTTTGTATGCGATTTGCTAAATTTTGTTGAGATTTTTGCAGTCGATGTCATTAAGGATATTGGTCTGAAATTTTCTTTCTTCCGATTGTGTCCTCGTCTGGTTTTAGGTATCAGGGTGATATTGGCTCATAGAAAGAGTTTGGGAGGGTTCCCGCCTCTTCTATTTTATGGAATACTTTGAGAAGTATTGGAATGAGCTCTTCTTTAAAGGTTTGTAGAACTCGATGAGAAACCATTATGGTCTGGACTTTTCTTTGTTGGTAGGCTTTGATGACTTCTTCTATTTCATTACTTGAAATTGGCTATATTAAATTGTGTATTGTCCTCTTGTTCAGTTTTAGGCAATTCATATGTCTCTAGAAACTCTGTGAGTCTTTGAAATTTTCTATTTTGTTGGAGTATAGATTTTCAAAATAGCTTCTAATTATGTTTTGTATTTCAGTCGTGTCTGTTGTGATATTTCCTTGTTCATCCGAATTTTAGTGATTTGGGTTTTTCTCTCGTCCTTTCTCTTTGTTAGTGTGACACAAGGGTTATCAATTTTGTTTATTTTTTCAAAGAACCAACTATTTATTTTGTCAATTTTTTGTATTGTATCTTTTGTTTCAATTTCATTGATTTCAGCTTTGAGTTTAACTATTTCCTGTCTTCTACTACTTTTGATATTGGTCTGTTGTTCTTTTTCTCGGGCTTTTACTGGTAGTGTTAGGTCGTTTATTTGTTGAGTTTTACTTCTTTTATTGAATGCAGCTCCATGAAATAAATTTTCCTCTAAGTACTGCTTTTATAGTGTCCCAGAGATTTTGATATGATGTTTCTTTATTCTCATTTACCTCTAAGAATTTTTTAATTTCCTTCCTAATATCTTCTGTTATCCATTCATCATATAAGAGCATATTGTTTAATCTCCAGGTGTTGGAGTAATTTCTGTTTTTTTTACTCTTTCATTTATTTCTAATTTCAATCCATTATGATCTGATAGAACACAAGGTAGTTTCTTCTATCTTTTGTATTTGCTAACATTAGCTTTGTGGCATAATATATGGTCTATTTTAGAGAAGGATTCATGTGCTACTGAGAAGAAAGTGTATTCACTCTTCGTGGATGGTATATTCTAAATGTCCTGTTAAGTCTAAATATTGATTGTGTTATTGAGTTCTATGGTTTCTTTGTTCCATTTTTGTTTGGAAGATCTGTCCAGTGGTGAGAGAGGCTGTTTAAAATCACCTAGTATATTGTATTATGGTTTATTTGGTTTCTGATATTGAGAAGGATTTGTTTGACAGGACATGGATGAGCCAGTGTTTGGGTCATAGATATTTATGATTGTTATATCTTGCTGATTTATGCTTCCATAAGTAGTATGAAATGTCCTTCTAATCCCTTCTGACTAACTTTGGCTTGAAGTCCGCATTATCTGAAATGAGGATGGATACCCAGTTTTTTTTGCTGAGTCCATGTGCATAGTATGTTTTTCCCCATCCTTTCATCTTTAGTCTATGGGTATCTCTTTCTATGAGGTGAGTCTCTTACAGGCAACATATTGTTGGATCTTCTTTTTAATCAATCTGCCAGTCTATGTCTTTTGATTGATGAATTCAGGCCATTAACATTCAGGGTTATTATTGATATATGATTTGTATTCCCGGTCATTTGGTTCATTTTAAAATTTTATTTATTTATTTTTTTGACACAACTTGGTTCCTCCTTTATTTGATAGTTCCTTTAGGATAGCTCCTCCCTTTGCTGATTTGCTTCTTTGTTTTTTCATCTCTTCCTTATGCAATATTTTGCTGAGAATGTTCTGTAATGCGGGCTTTCCTTTTGGTAAATTCTTTTAGCTTTTGTTTATCATGGAAGGATTTTATTTCATCGTCAAATCTGAAGTTGAGGTTTTGCTGGGTATAAGTTCTTGGTGCCATCCATTTTCTTCAGAGCTTGAAAAATGTTGTTCCAGGTCCTTCTATCTTTAAGGGCTGGATTGAAAAATCTGCTGATATCCGTATTGGCTTCCCCCTGATTGTAATTTGGTTCTTTTCTCACAGCTTTAAAATTCTGTCTTTATTTTGTATGTTAGGTATTTTCATTATAATGTGCCTTGGTGAGGGTCTGTTGTAATTTTGTGTATTTGGAGTCCTATAAGCCTCTTGAACTTGATTTTCCATTCCATTCTTCAGATTTGGGAAAATTTTCTGAAATTATTTCACTGAATAAGATTATCAATTCCTTTGGTTTGTTTCTCTCAACCTTCCTTAATCCCAATAATTCTTAAATTTGGCCTTTTCATGATATCCCATAGTTCTTGTATATTCTGTTCATCATTTCTTACCATCTTCTCTGTTTGTTCAACTTTGTTTTCGAGGTTAAATATTTTGTCTTCAATATCTGAGGTTCTGTCTTCCAGGTGTTCTATCCTATTGGTTGTGCTTTCTATGGAGTTCTTAATTTGGTTTATTGTTTCCTTCATTTCAAGGATTTCTGTTTGGTTTTTTTTCAATATCTCTAACTCTTTATTGAAATGATCTTTTGTTTCCTGTATTTGCTCTTTTAACTGTCGATTGGTGCGATCATTCAATGCCTGCATTTCCCTTTCATTTCATCGTTTGCTTCCCTTTCATGTTAATTATGTACATTCTGAACTCCCTTTTTGTCATTTCTTCTGCCATGTCACTGGATTTATTGATGTAGCATCTAGATTTGTTTGAGGCATTTTCTTCCCTTGTTTTCTCATATTGTTCAGGTATCAGTGGACTGCTGAGATGTTGCAGATTTCCTCTATTGACTTATAATGTCCCTGAAGATTTCTAGTATATCCCCTCTTAGCCTTCAGTAGTCTGAAATCTTGGAGGAAGTTGATAATGCGGTGCTCGCAAGGAAGCCGCCTCTCTAGGGGTGGTGGCATTCAGGTGGGGTATATTTCCTGCTAGTGGGCAGAGGTGCATCCACTTTTTGACCAATGGTCAACCAAAGGGGAACTAGGCTGCGGGCTGAGGCAAGGCCTGTGTGTGCCTGTGTCTCTGTTTTAAACCGTCCTTGTGGGAAAACCCTCACCCGACGGGGAAGACTCACCCGGTGGGGAGGTCTCACTGGTCAGTTTCCTCATGGAGGTTCCCCTCAATCCATAACTACTGCCTGGGCAGGGCAGCCTGCCCAGGCAACGTTCCCAGGGTCTCGGACCTGCACTCTTGGGCTCTGGGTGCCTTGCCCTTTGCAGACGAGTCTCCTAGCTGCCCCTCCTCAGAGAAGCTGCCCGCAGTCCTGGAACCTTTCTCCGCCCCTCAGCTTGTCTCTATGCAGCTATTCCACCGAGAAGCCACCTAGGTCCTGGGCCCCTGCTCTGCACCTAATCGCCTGGCTATTGGCCCCCTCCTCTGGGCAGCCTCCGAAGCCTGGTTGGGTTGCTCCCAGTCCAAGCACTGTGCTGAGCGGCATCTTTTACGATGCTCCCAGTAGTGCGTGTTTACCGCTCCAGCGGGGGGAGGAGTGTCTCGCCAGGCAACTCTACTTCATAAAGTTCCCTGCGTTCCGGGACTACCACCACATCCGGGATGCCTCCCCAACAGAGAGACTCACTCGGCGTCTTTGAGTTGGTCCCAACTCTCTCAATATCTCCTCTTTTGAATCCGGAGTCCTGAGCAACATGAAATGCAGCCGCCCTCTAGGCCGCCATCTTGAAAAAAACCCCTGTCTACCTGTCTTTAAGAAGATTTTCTCATTTCATACAAGAAACCCTAAAAATGTACCATGGGTTTCTACAAATAAATCACTGCTTCTTAGTTACATGATCATCAAGATCAGAGACTCAGGGCCAAAGATGTGGTGTCTGTGAGGCCACCGTGAGGAATTCGGAAGTCATCCCAAGTGTCTGGGGGACAATCTGAGAGTGCTAAGGCTGGGAGGCATGTGGACTGATCTGTGTGAGTCTTGCCATATGTAAGGGGTAGGGGAGGTGGGAGGCTGGCTAGGGGGTCACTGCAGAGGCTCAGCAGGTGAGGATGTTGGACCAGAGACCAAAAATCTGGTTCCGAGTTGGGGAGCGTGGATTGAATTGAGGAGGGGAGTGGAGGGTGAGGTGCAGGGAGAGGAGGACTGGAAGGCTCTGGTTGGCAGATCTGAGTGGAGGGCAGGTTCATGTGCAACCACAGCAGGGTGGGTGGTTAGGGTGACGCACTCTCTGGGTCCTGTTGGGAAGACAGCATCAGTGTCACCAGCGCCTCACCTGCCAGACATCACTCAAAGCACTTGAGGGAACGCCATCTCCGACATGATGTTGGTCCTCTCCTTCGAGCTTCTTGAGATGGAATGTGCTCGAATATCCAAAGATGCCAAAGTGTGGAAATGACAGCACAGATGTTAGACATCCTTCTTGTCACCTCCAGATCTCCTTGAGCTCCAGCTAGGCAGAGGGGCATGTCAGAGCTGGCAGGTGTGTTCCTGTTGGCATTAACCAAGGAAACGAAGTCGTGGTGACAGACATGCCCAGGGCTTCCGGGGCCCAGGTACCGCTCTCTGAGATGCCCTTCTCTCTCCCGAGGTATTTTCCCACAGCGGACAGAGGATACGCTGGAAGAGGGCTTTGTCCCCTCTGCTTCTGTCATCACAGGAAGCGGTTCTTGAGGTCGTGTGACACTACACTGTGAAAAACAGAGCCAGGTTTTTAAAAATTGAAAATTGGAGCCTTTAAGCATTGTTCTGACAGCTTCTATGTCTGTAACGGTTGGTGGCTGCTGGGAGACACCAGCGTGAGGGCCAGTGGGGCTGAGCGGACAGCTTGACAGTGTTCAGAGGAGGCTCTGCGTGGTCCAGGTAGCCTGTAGGTTGTGGTGTTTTCTCTATGGCTTCTAAGCTTGCAGTGCTCTTTATCCAGAACACCCATGTACAAAGCACAAAGAGAGCACTGACTTTCTCTTTGTTCTTTAATGTTTTAGGTCATTTTGTTTATTAATGTGGGACCAGGGATTGAACCCAGGGTACTGAACCATGTCCCTAGCCCTGAGTTCTTAGGGCCTTGCTAAATTGCTGAGATTGGCTTTGAAATTATGACACTCCTGCCTCAGCCTCCTGAGCCTCTGGGATTACAGGTGTGCACCATCCTGCCTGGCTAATGTTTTAGTTTTTCCATGAATATTTTATGTGTCCAAGATTGTTTTTGGTGTAAGATGTGACATGGGAATCCAAACGTCCCTTTTTTCTGTGTGGCAAATGGCTTATTTCAACACACAGTGTCTCCCTATATTGCCCCTCTTACGTGGCTGGACCAGTAACTGTGCTCTTGGAGCCTGAACGAGGTGTGCAGGGGAACTCAGACTCTGGCCAGTGGTGTACTGAAGGCCTAGGGTGATGCTCTTTCAAGTACTTTGCCAAGTCCTTCAACATGTGCCAACATGTGCTGGGTTTTTAATAGAAAAAATGGCCACATGTCCGTAATTTTATACGATCAAGCTAAACACTTTCTTACCAAAATATATTTAATCTTTGCAGAAACTCTGTAGATGAGAAATCATTTGATTATTAAACAAGCTGCTTTAACTGGATGATGGTAATATGAGGTGAGTTTCATCTTAACATCTCCTGATGATGGCACAGGCCACTTGTGAAGGTGCACAGAGCTTGGTAGTCAACTTCCAGTTTAGAGAATCCCAGGTTTGTGCAAAATGCTCATTAGAAAGGGGATTCCCTTCCCCCGCCGCATAGGCTCTATGGATGCTTTGATTTCTAAAGTCTAAAATACAATCTAGAGGGTCACAGATTTATTCCAAACTAAATGAGGGACACCTAGTACTGTCAAGATATTTGGAATCTGTCACATGAAGATTGGAAATTCAGCTCTTGCTTTGTGAACTTGACTCTTTTCATGATACTCAGTTTTCTCTTCTGTAAAGCAAGACTAACGTCACTCACCTTTCGGAGAAGCTGAGTTTTAATGAGTCAATGTCTGTGATGTGTCTGAATGATCCCTAGCAAGGAATAGACAGTAAATTAGTATTTGTCATTTTTCAACTCTTCCCTAAGGCAGTGTCTGAAAACCCACCCCCCCTCAAGACTTGACAGCTTGAGCTTGAAACTCAAAAATATTGTATTTCTTGGGTGAATATTGATATGTAGGCAATTTTCTATCACCAGTGTGTTGACAGTTTTTTAATACAAAAGGACTGGGAGATTGCAATCCACTTATTTTCCATGAATAATTTTAATAATGTAATGAGCAACCACACCACCAGGGAGCTAATCGTGAGTCCTGCAACAAGGCTTGGACTGGGGAAAGCGGTGCTTCAGCTAACCTGGGGTGCAAAACTAATGGGTCGCCAAAAATCTCAGTAATGAAAACTGAAACTTAAACTTCAATGCAATTTAAAAATTAAAATTAAGCAATAAATACATGATGAACAAAATACCAGCATTTTAGATGAAGACAGGATCCGGCAGGGTCAGTACTAGGGTTAGATTAATGAGATGACTAGCTCTTTCGAGTACTGTTTCAAGTACTGTTGAAGTACTCAGTACCAAGTACTTCAACATGTGCCAGATTAACCAGATGAAATGGTGGGCTATTTTAATAGAAAAAAAAAGTCCATATATCTGTAATTTTATGACTCAAGCTAAGCATTTTCTTACTGAAATATATTTAATCTTTGCAAAGACTCTGTATGTTAGAAATCATTTGATTATCGAACAATAACCACTTTAAATGAATTTTGCTAAAAATGAGGTGAATTTATCATAAAGATATTGGGGAAAGCTGACCACCAGCCTCCTGAGTGTTCACCACTGAAGATTAAGGCTCAGGAGCTGAAGGTAAAGTCAGCCGGTTCACACTCAGACTCTGCACAAGTAAATAGGACTTTATTGAGAATCTTAAAAGAATTGCAACTCAGAAACACAGATTCAGTTACTTTTAAATCAGTGTTCCAAAGAAGGCAGAAAGGGGACACTAATATTAGTATGAAGTGATGGTTTATTGTCAAACAATAATAATTATTTTTGCTGTTTTTTTTTTTTTTTTTTTGGTACCAGGCATTGAACCCAGGGGCGCTTAACCACTGAGCCATGTCCCAGCCCTTTTCATTTTTATTTTGAGTCAGGGTCTTGCTGAGTTGCTTAGGGCCTCACTGAGTTGCTGAGGCTGGCTTTGAGCTCGCGATCCTCCTGCCTCAGCCTCCTAAGCTGCTGACATTTCTACCAGAGTTGAGCGTAGGTGCCATGTGACAGGACCCATGTGACCATCAGAGATGTACGTGCTTAGTAAAAATGTCCATAAAACAGGATTCTGAAAACCTCTTGTGTCAGTTATCTTTTCATCACTGTGTCACATTACCCAGAAGAACAACTTTAAGGAGGAAAGTTTTATTTTGGTTCACGGGTTCAAAGGTTTTGGTCCATGGCTGCCTGACTCCATTGCCTCAGCCAGCACATCATGACAGAAAGGAGTGGAGAAGGGACGCACCCCACTCACGGTAGCTGGAAACAGAGAGAGAGAGAAGGAAAGGGCCCAGGGACATGTTGTCCCCAAGGGCATGCCCCCAAGGACCCACTCTTTCAACTAGGTCCACCTCCTCCAGCGTCCCCTACCTCCCAGGACACCATCAGAATGTGCTCTGCCAGTGGACTGGCCCGTTGATGAGGCGGAGCCTGACCCATCACTTCCTGAAGGCGGCAGCTCGGGACAAGGCTGCATTGGTGACCAAGCTGTGAACACGGGAGTCTTTCGGGCCACTCCAGATCTGAACCACCCTTCAGATCCTGAGGCACCCTTGTCTGGGCACGATGGAACCACCTGTTCCGTGTGCCTGCTGTCAGAAGATGACCAGAGTCGCACTCCCAGGCAGCCGCTGGAACTCTACTTGGGTCCTTCTCGCCTACCGAGGGTCTCCATTCCCATTTCACATACTCTTTCCATGCAGTTTCCTGTGTTTTTTCCTATTCCTTCCATGTCACCCATCTCAGCATCTCTTGGAGGGGCTGCCCCTTCTCCCGAGTGTCTCAGCAGATGGCCTTTTCAGGTCACTCATTCACATAGGTCCCATCACCTGGGTTCCTAAAAGGCCACCTTGGACCCAGGCATCCTCTTTGGGTCCCAGGTCAGGTGCCTCGCCCTGAACAGCACACTGGGTCTCAGGTACAACTTCTGGAAAGGGATGTGAGCAGCAAGCAATCACAGTGCCTCACGTGGACCTCTGGGTCAGGGTCACTTTGGTTCAAGTCTCGGCCAAGGTTTAACCACAGGGAGGTTTTTCATGTTAAGAGGAGGAAACCAGAAGCCCTATGTTGTCCAGAAAGTTCCCATGAGAAGTGGGTAGGCTGGCCAGGCGGTAGGGTGGGGGGTACCGAGTGCGTTCTCATCTCACATTTGAGAAAAAACCAGGAAACAGAGAAGTCCCGTACCTGGATGGAACCCTTGTATCTACGTTGTGAGAACTTAGTGAGTTAATTAAATGTCCTCAGACTCTGTTTCCCTGACTGTAAAATGAGATAAAAATCCTTCCCAGCTAGGCACCATGCTGCACCCCTGTAATCTCAGCAGCTTGGGAAGCTGAGACAGAAGGGTCTCAAGTTCAGTGCTAGCTTCAGCAATTTAATGAGGCCCTAAGCAACTAGGTGAGACCTGTCTCAAAAAAAAAAAAAAAAAAGGCTAGGATGTCACTTGGGGTAATGCACCCCTGGGTTCAATACTGGTACAAAGAAAAAATGTTTCCTGTGTCCACAGGGATGTGAAAAAACAATTTTGGACCCAAGTTCAGGGGCCATGCAGGGGGAAAAGGGAGGCCCTGAGGAGGTTGATGGAGAGCCAGGGCAAGGCCCATGCCCAGCTCTTATCAGCTCATGAGCTGTGAGTGAAGGTGCAAGAGCCTGCCTCGTTGCGCCTGCCAGGCCAGGAGGGTCTTGCCCTTGGCCCGTGGGGTGGTCGCCACTGTCTCGCTGTGCGGATCCAGAGGTTTTTAAAGTGTCCTAAGGCTCTTGGATCCTTGGCGGCCTCCATCTCCTTTACATCAACCAATGGGTGTTGAGAAGTTGTATTGGTGGTGGCATCAGGACGTGGCATACTGCACAAAGAAGAGCCTGGTGCCACCTGTACAGGGTTTAGAAATCACATCTTGGATGCTTGGATGCTTGGCTCTGGAGGCAGGATGGCCATTTAACTGATCTTACACAACCCTGACATTCACTCAACATCCCCTCAACACGCATCTCCATGCTGAACTAAGAAGCCTGAGCTTGCCTGGCTTGGTGGCACACGCCTTTATCCCATGGCTCAGGAGGCCGAGGCTGGAGGATTGCAAGTTAGAGGACTACCTCATCAATTTAGTGGACCCTAAGCACTTAGTGAGACTCTGACTCAGATTCAAAAAATAAAATGGCTGTGGATGCGGCCCAGTGATAGAGCACACCTGAGTTGCAATCCCAGCACCAAAAAAATAAATTTGAAAAAATTTAAAAAGGCTGAACTTTTAACTCCAAACAGCAGAAATTCCTTAGGGAGTTTTAGGTAAGGATGGCAGGGTTAGATTTGAGTATTTAAAAGTATTAGAGGGAAGTTAGAGCAGAAGCATAAAGAACAGGAGGTGATGGTATGAATTCAAGAATTAAAGAGGTGTTATGAGATGAACTTCATAGAGGCGGTGATGGATTAATTGCAGCAGGGCAGGTGGGTTGGTGGGTGGTGACCAGGAAATGTCAGGAGGAGTGGATGATGCTTGCCACTGACAGAGGGGATTCAGGGACAGGGAGAGGATTAGAAGAAATGATGAACTCAAGTGAGGACAAGACGAATCTTAAGTCTCTGAGAAAAATCCAACTGCAGGTTTGTGGCTTGACAGAAACATCTGGGTTAGTACTTTAAAAAGTCAGTGGAGTATAGTGATAAAGACAGGCCTGTGAATGGGCTTTAAGACATTCAACAGCTATGTCAAGGTCCCAAAAAAATAGGCCTGAAATCTATGTTTCTTGACTTTTTACCACAATGTTGAATACAAGTTGAAATTTCATCTGAAATCCAGGTGCTCCAAATTCTGAATATACAGTGTGCCAATATGAGGCCTGGACTAGAAAGTTCTGCACCTGACCTTATACAATGGTCACAGTTAAAACTTAATGCTAGCTGGGGCATGGTGGTGCGCACCATAATCCCAGCGGCTGCGGGAGGCCTGAGACAGGAGGATCAGAGCTCAAAGCCAGCCTCAGCCAAACAGTGAGGCACTTAAGCAACTCAGTGAGACTCTGTCTCTAAATAAAATACAAAATAGGGTTGGATATGGCTTGGTGGCAAGTGCCCCTGAGTTCCATCCCTGGCTCCCCTACCCCCAGAAAAAAAAAATACATTTTAATGCCGTGTGTATAAAGTGTACATGAAAACATAATTCCATGTTTAGATTTGGGTTCCGCCCCCCCAAATTTCCTTATGTATAGCATATATCCAAAATTGGAAAAAAATCAAAATCTGAAAATTTTCAGATAAGGATACTCCAACTACGTTATATTTTCAGCATAACGGGAAAAACAAATTATTTTTCAGTAAACGGCCTTGATCTTTCAAATTCTGAACATGATATGTGAAATTGCCGTGGCTTTGATACCTTGAAATTGTTAACTCACAAATAGCCTCTTTCAGTTTCCTGAATCCTAATTTCATTACTATCCCTGTGTTCGCATATTGTCTTTCATGATTTCGGTGCAGTAATAGACATTTAGATCTAAGAACTAATTCTGACAGTGCGTGGGCTGTATTCCTTCGCTCAGGACAGTGTTTGGAATAATCTTGGGTTGGCTGAGCAAGCTGCCTGGTACAAAGCCTTTCCTGGCTCATCACGAGGATCACACCTAAAGAGACAAGGGAAAAGCCACGAGAGATTTATTTAATAAAGTTTTACCATGTCACAGGAACATGATTAAAGACCCAAAGATGTGGGGGAAATACGCATTTTTTATGCTTCAGTTTGATCAAAGAATGGGCAACTATGTAGGAATGTGTTAGACAGTTGTCAGGGTCCTGTTCTTCTTGACCAGCGACAAGGGAAGGGAGCACTCCCCAACAAGCCAGACCGGAATATGTAGGGCCGACTGATCGTCTGCACCCAGCCCTCTGGGCGGAGGGACAATCAGACAAGTCAGGGAGACCAGTCACAGCAGGAACTCATTTATTGAGGAAGTCACACAGCTTTTATGTAAGGTGGAGGCTAGGCAGAAACCAATCAGCTTAAAGGTCAGTAAGGCACGGGTTCACACAGTCGAGAGTCCCAATAGGACTATATGGCAAGTACAAGCTGATCACGGTCGCGGAACTGTTGTTAAACAATCCCTGACGGTGGTCTAATTTATCGTCATTAACCTTTGAAACCCCTTTTGGGACCTTTGATCTTGCTCACCCGCCAGGGAGTAAGGAGTCAGCCTGAGTTAGTTAACATGTCATTAGCCCCAACAGACAGTGAGCTGTGATATGGGCGGGAATAGCCTGACTCGCCTGCTGGATTCTTCCTGGTCCCTCAGGGCGCTGCAGGGTAGCTCTGGAAAGAGGGTCTTACCATTTCATTTCAGGCCAGGTAGGTGAGAGAAGTTCTTCAGGGCCAGTGCCTGCTCAAGACAGCAGGAAGGTCAGAGTGGCTTCTGAGGTTTTCCTACTTCCCTTCACTTCCAAACAGTAGAATTTTCTGAACCCTGACCTGTGGAATGTGGAACATGGACTGGGGCCCTGATCTCTTCGCTTGAATGTGGAACCTTGACCATTACAAAACTCAAGCATTTGCAAACACAAAATTCAGTGGAATTGGTGTGTGCCGGACTTGTGCCTCGATTGCCAATTACAGTCACACCAGCCGTGTGTGACGTCCACAGGAAGCTCATCATGGTGAGCAGCAGAACCCAGTTTCACCAACAGCAGAAAGACTGCAATTTGGCAAAGACCATGTGTTGTTTAGTTTTCAATGAGACAGTTTTAAACATTGATGCATGGCTCTAAAATATACTAGAACTTTATTGGATGAAAGGATCTATTTCCATTTATGAAGGAAGAATTAAATGACCACCAATTATGAGCACTAATGGCTCTGCACTTCTTTCCTCTGTTCATCTGCAGCATGCACATTCACTGTTCAACATTCAAAGGGGACTTTCATCTTTATACTCACACACTAACGTTCTAGTAAATCCTAATGCCCCCTGTGATGTGGACATCTGATGTGATTCGGCAAAAGAAATTATCAATAAACTTTTAGATTTAATTAAAAATAAAGAGCAGACTAATAACCAAATCTGTCATCTGACATTTTTATTCTTGCAAGTTTTTTTAAAGCCCTTAATTGTACTTTTCTCCAACAACTAAAGATTTTAAATTATTTTTGATATAACTTGACTTGCCGTGTGACTGAAGGTGATTTTTATCATTTTTATTGATAGAAAAATTAAAGATAAGTAGGAGAGGGAGAAAAGAAGGATAAAGAAGAGGAACAGGGGAATGATAAGGAGAAGAAATCTCAACGAGCCTTCTACATTTTCAGGCAACTGAATGTCGGGAAGGACTCAAACACTCAGTGGACGGGTTTCCGGGTAACAGGAACAGCAAAGTAGCCATTTCCATCAGAGCAGAAATGTCTAGGTCTCCAGTCTCTGTGAGATGATGGAGACCCTGAGGTCATCCTGCCTGTTCTAGCTTCTGATGGCCACCAAGCCTGTAGGGAAGGGACACGCCTCACACCATGATTCCCCTAGGCTGGGCTAGAGGTCTTTTATTCTTCAGATTCCCAAGGACAGCATCGTTTGCTTTCTGCTGGAAGCTGTTCTTCCTTCACAGGTGCAAGCACAAGCACCACAGCTCTTCCACGGGGCTCACAGATGACCCTGAACTGGGTGCCCCAACTCCTGCCAGCTGGGCTTGTCCCTGCTTTGTCTTCATATGTTTCTTCCCAGGTGAATCTACTTTTTTGAGCTCTTGGCTGCTCTGATCCTAGAGGATGGAGGATGATAGCAGGGGAGGGAAAAGGGGAATAGAACCAATTTTATTATTTTTTTTCCGGTGGTGAGGATTGAACCCAGGGCCTTGTGCTAGCAAGGCAAGCACACTGCCAACTGAGCAATATACCCAGCCTCAAACCAATTTTTATTGAGGACCAGGCATGAGTGCAGCACCTGAGAACACCCTGCTCCATATCTGTTATCTTCCTGAATTCTCAAGATGATGCTTCTGGACAAGTGTCATTCTCTTTAGAATGAGGAAACAAGCTCATGAGAGGAAAGTAGTGTGCCCAGATGACACAGGAAATGTAGAGTAAGGATTCAAACTCTGACTTCTTTGGCACCAATGCCCTTGTCAGCTGCATCCTGCTTTCTCCCATGTCCTGTAAAAGTATCGATTTATCATCATTTATTCTGTTAACTTCCAAATGAGCTCTGATGTGCACGTGCTATGCATGATACTTAGGGGAAGGTGGAAACAGAAAGCCATTCAGACCGAGGGGGAAAGGGTTGCATCTGTGGCCAAGCATGTTACCATTACCCAAATCAGGGTCAGTTCCTAGGCCTCTGTTAGCTGAGAGGAAAGCGAGGGATGCAGAGCCCAAGGCTTTCCAGCATTTAACAGGAATGACCTTGGGCTGCCATCTGACTTCAGGAAGTGCTCCAAGACCTGTAGGAAGGATCACCTTCTGTTTTGTTAAGTTTGGGTTTTTAAAAATTCTTTGTTCTTGTTTTGCTGATAATCAGCCATATTAGGAATTTATGCCACAGGAAAGGAAAACATTGTGAAAACACTGATTTTATGGCAATTCTTCAGAATATGCAAATAGATACTGTCTGCATATGCAAACTTCTGATGAAATTCATCATATCAAACTTCTGATAAAATTCAAGGGCATATTATGAAATCGTTGTTCTTGAAGGTTTATAAATAATAAACTAGTCTAATGCAGGCTAAATACTTTGCTATTCAGGGAGAGGTGGGGGGAGGGAAAAATAACAGAATGACTCAAACAACATTACCCTATGTAAATTTATGATTACACAAATTGTATGCCTTTATGCCATGTACGAACAGAGAAACAACAAGTATCCCATTGTTTACAATAAAAAAAAATACTTTGCTATTCAGTGGTCTAAGTTGATTAAAAGAGAAAATCCAGAGACTATTTGGTGTGCATGTTTCTTAATCATTGTGTGTAAATATATTGCAGGTTAGGGGCATTGTGTTTAATTTCCAGGTAACTGTTTATATTTTACTGGTGATCTAGGCACCAATGCATGTACTATTAAAAAAAAAAAAAAAAAAAAAGAATATTGGCACAGGGATCCTGAACAATAAATTTTAGAGTCTGGTTACACATGAACTACTTTTAAATATGCATAAGCACATTAGAAAACACACCTAAATATGGAGATTTTTAGGTGGGGTGGAGATTGAATTCAGGTGCACTCAACCACTGAGCAACATCCCCAGCCCTATTTTGTATTTATTAGAGCAGGGTCTCATGGAGTTGCTTAGCACCTTGCTTTTGCTGAGGCTGGCTTTGAACTCTGATCCTCCTGCCTCAGTCTCCCGAGCTGCTGGGATTATAGGCATGCACCACTGAGCCTGGCTGGGATATTTTGACAAGTAGATATTATTGCACTTTCTGCAGTAACTTTCTGTATTAAAAATTATGTGGCCCAGCCTACTTAGTGCTGACAACAAGCCTATATTGGAGGACCCTAGAATTCTGGTCTTTTGAATAAGGGGATTGAGGTAGTGTTGGGATCCCAGCCCGGAGTCTGGAGACACTGTTTTCTGCATCACTGCCTGGCCTGCCACCTCTCAACACTTGAGCTTTGTTGTCATCGTCTGGTTGTAAGTGAGTCCACAACAGTCAGGGGAGACCAGTGGACATAAAGAGTGAGTTTGGACCTAAGTGTTAGAGCAGCCTTACATCCCCAGGGAACTGATATTCTTCCTGCTGGATGAAAAGTAGCAACCGTGTCCCTTCTGCTTTGACTGCGACAGCCACAGAATCTTGAAGACTTCTTCAGTGTCGCCTCCCAATTCAGGACTTTCCTTTTATTTCAGTTCGTTTTTTTTTCCTGCTCCTAATTTTTAAGTTTCAATGTACTTTTGCCATGTTTATATGCTGATTTTTCTACTCGAATGATCTGGAATTAGGGAAAACTGTATACAGAACAACATCTGACTCAGGCAGACAGAGACAGTGAGGGCAGTAGAGGGGCCGATTTCCCGAAGCAGAGAACAAAGGCCAAGGCTCGCAGGACCCTGCAAGGACCGATGGACTGAGCTCACCTCATCTTCCAGAAGAATGACCAAGTCACCAAGAGGAGCTAGCAAAGAATTCTAACAGGTGGACCCAGCAGTATTCTCCCCTCAAAAGAAAGAAAACAGCTACCGCTAAGATTGCCTCAAAGTGTTGAGCTCAGAGTATAGCCCAGGTTGGAGAATCATACTGAAGATCCTGGCAAGATAAACCATGACATAATAAATTCAGTTGCTGCTTACTGCACCTCAGTTAGGGCACTAAAGGTGGTCAGAAATCGGCACATGCTCAGTTTGTCCTGGGTGGTGAAGGTTTGCACCTGGATTACCTTCTACGGTTCTCTGAGTCCTCCTCTGTCTGCTCCCAGGCCAACACAAATTCTGTCCCTCCTCTCTCGTGTCTGTGAACATAGGCTACTTCTCCTCCCTCTTGTTTCCACTTGTTTTAGTCAGCTCTCTTGTTGCTATGACCAAAAGACCTGACAAGAACAATTAGAGGAGGAAAGTTTATTTGGGGGTGGGTCAAGGTTTCAGAGGTCTCAGTGCATAGAAGACCAGTTCCATTCCTCAGGGCCCCTAGTGAAGCAGACATCATGGTGGAAGAGTGGGGTGGAGGGAAGGGGCTCTCATGATGATTACAAAGCAGAGAGAGAGAGAGAGAGAGAGGAGAGAGAGAGAGCGAGCTCCTCTCCATGGACAAAATAGAAACCCGAAAGGCAGCCCCAATGACCCACCTCCTCCAGTCACACCCACCTGCCCAAGTTACCACTCAGTAAGTAGTCTCTATATGGGGCATTAATCCACTGATTGGGGGAATCGTTTCATCTCTGGACCTTCCTGCATTGTCTTACAGTGAGCTTTGGGGAGAGACCTCACACCCACACCATAACATTCCACCCCCAGCCCCCAGGCGCTCCCCAACTCTCTAAAGCCTTTGCAAACATGGGCTACTTCTTCTCCTACTCTTAATCACCCTTTCTGGAACTTCTGTTTATTGCTTTCATTCTTAGGACCCTTTACTTTCACACATGCGAGCTCCCTATTCCTTCCCTATATGGTTGATATTTGAGGTGAGCAGGAGATTCTACTGGGTTGTGTGAGCACCAGTAACCAAATGGGAGCAGACCTTGAACAGTCGGTGCACTGTCTTGATTAAGCATTCGGTGAAATGGCATATGGCACTTTTCCAGGGGAGAAATGGCCCCTGGTTACGAGAGGGCTTTGCTTTCTATAGAGGTTGATGAGAGTTAATCATAGCAGAATGCTTAGTGTGACTTGTGACTTAATCATTGGAGACTTGGGATGTGCCAGCTGGACAGTCAGGAAACTAGTTGTGCCTGTTAAAATCTAACTCAGGAAAACAGCCGTAAAAGCTCAAACTCATTCTAACTCAGGGAAACAGTGGTTAAAGTTTGAAATTTATTGTTACTGGGATAAAAAATCTAGAGGATTTTTTTCCTTCCCCCTGCAGGACTTGGTGTCATTGGAAAGGACAGAAGCCCAGAGCGGTGCTCACTGCTGACCTTCTTCACCTGGGACCCACTGTACCCAGAGCTTCACTATTCGCTCTCCTCCTTCCAAGACTTGTGGGCAGAGGGAAAGGGGGAAAGTCCAGGGCTCAGTTCCCAGTATCCACCTCCTCTCTCAGGAACCATGGACACTGGGAAGGGACGGATGTGTGCCTTCTTGCCCTCCCTCCTCCTGGGCCACACTGTCCTCCTTTCTTCCTGGGGGCTGTTTTGGGGGATGTTATTTTGCATATCCTTCAGGTTGGAAAGTCACTATTTCATGTGAATGAGCTCAGCTGACCCCCAGACCACCCTTATGCCAACACTAAGACTGGTGGCTGCCTCTAGCTCATGGACGCACTGGTGAGAGGCAGGGGCAGAGAGAGCCAAGTAACATACCACAAAGTCTGGTGTAGCAGATGCAAAGCTTTCCTGCTGACTACAACTACCAGAAAGGCAGCTTTTGTGCAGACCCTGTAAAAGGGGGCAGGTACACAGCCCGTTCAATCTGCCACAGGGGGGGAGTGTGCAGGACACAGTGCTGGCTCATGTGTTGGTAGCTGGAGAGGAAGAGCCCCAGGCATGCCTCAGTCCATGGCCACCTGACACATCAGATCCAGAGTAACACACGAGTTTCAGGCCAACCGTAAGTTCACTGTTCTGTGTGGCACGCTCCGAAGTATATTTCTAGGAAAAGTGAGGTTTGCCTATTGAAAGACAATGAATTCTACCTTTTCTACATGGTTTTCACCAGAAACAAAACCCCTCGTAGGGTATTCAAGGCTTGTCTACATTTCTTTTTGTCTAATCTAAATCATGGGAAAAGAAGGCCCTGTTTATTGGAAGCATGAATTAAAGGGACCCAGCAAAGTGGCAACTGAGTAATTATGTGACACTTTAATTGTTGGTGTCTGATAGCTCCTCATTATTCCCACTTTGTAAAGTGTACAGTAAGATGTCAGCATAACATCCGTACATTTAGATACATATTGGAGAGGACAAAGTTGACCTTGCTGAGCACCTTCCGTGTGCCAGGGCACGGAATCCTAGCTTTTGCTGGTGGTGGGCTCCTGAGAGAATCCTTCAGGAATGCTGGTTCCTTTTCCCAGGCCTAATTGGTACAGCGTGCAACCAGGGCATTGGTGTTTTTAAAAAGCTTCCCAATTAATTCTAATGTGCAGCCAAGTTTGGGAACCACTCTGCCAGGTCATTTCTGTTTATTATCTCATTTCACTCACAGAGGAACTCAGGTTGCTGATGAGGTCACAGAGGCGAGCTCATCAATGGAACACTTGCCTAATTTTTAGTAGCAAAACAGACTGTGAAATTTGGTCCTTCAGCTGTATAATTACAAAGTTTGGGTTCTTTTTCCTCTTCCACACTTATAGAATCCTTGGGTTTTAAGACAGGAAAGCATGTCTATTTCATTTTTCCATGTGCCAGAAACTAGTAGTGAACTTGAATTTATTTAGTGGAGGGAAAAATGTGTGTGTGTGTGTGTGTGTGTGTGTGTGTGTGTGTGTGAGAGAGAGAGAGAGAGAGAGAGAGAGAGAGAGAGAGAGAGAGAGAGAGAAAGAGAGAGAGAGAGGGAGAGATACTGGGCTATTTTGGTGAGGGCTGTCTTTTGTTTAGAAGCAAACTGTGAAGACTATTATAAATTTCCAGGATGTAGAGGTCAGGTTGCCCGGCACTGTGCTCCTGGAAGCCAGGGGTGGATGTGAACATCAATGTTCTTTTATGGTTTTCTGTAAACACTTCTGTTAAAACTGTATTAAATGCAGGTGGCTAGCTAGTAGAGCAGGAGGAGTACATACTTCATTAATTTTCAAACTTCATATTTGTGGAAACTTGTCAGTCTCAACTTCAGGTAAAAACAAATCTCTTTGTATCCCTGTGGCCATTCATATATATGTCTTCTTTTCAGAAATATCTGTATAATTCCTTTGTGCACTTTTAAATCAGGTTGTATTTTTTTTTTTGCTATTGAGTTGAATTGCTTTTATATTTTGAATATTAGTCCCCTTATTGGATATATAGTTTGCAAATATTTCCTCCCATGGGAAAATGTTGAACAAAGGTACAAATTTTCATTTAGATAGGAGGAATACATTTTCAAGATCTATTTCATAATATGGTGACCATAGTTAACAATTTATCGCATCTTTCAAATTGCTTTTAGAACAGATTTTAAATGTTCTCACTACAAAATAAAGAATAATATGCAGGGTAATGGACTTGTTAATTATCTTGGTATAATAATTCCACAATGAATACATATCACAGTGTGCTCCATAAATATGTGCAATTGTTATTTGTCAATTAAATATAAAAAATGAAATCTTAAAGATCACATTTCTTGATTTCAGCACATTTATAAAGCATATTATGACACCATCACTAGTTATTCAGAATCAGAGTTACCATATTAAATGAGTAAATTGAATAGGAAATCAAAACAAACAAACTGAAAAGCTTGAAGTCAGGAAAAGAAGAAAAGCAGCCTAAGATTAAAGCTCATGTAAATGTAGTAAATAATAGGCAGGCATGTTTATGACACTGTACGGAGGTGGTGGCTTGGAAACAAGGTTCCCCCACCCTCCTACCCCCCCAGCTCCTGTTAATACAGGAGCACTTGAGGCGAAATGGCTGGATTGTGAGAGCTGGAGCCCACTCAGTCCACTCTGGTTAGAGGGACTCACTGGGCGGCAACCGTTCGCAGGTTGCCTGAGGATGGGGGTCTCTGGGGACGTGCCCTAGAAGGGTGCATCTTCCTGAAGCCCTGTCCTCCCTTCTCTCTCTCAGCTTCCTGCCCCCCCAAGAGCTGAGCCCACTGGGCCTCCTCCCCAGACGTGCACCACGGGCCCAGAGCAATGGAGTCGGCTGTCTCTGCACTGAGACCTCTGAAATGGTGAGCCCCCAGCAACTCTCCCTCTTCTGAGTTTCTTCACAAGTATTTTGGTCAGAGCAATGCAAAAGCTGCCTGAAGCACAGAGGGAAAAGAAAATAGGGAGGAAAGGAGCTTTACACGCCAAAATGAAGGATAGAAGCAGGTGGAGCAACTGCCCTGGCAGAGTGGCAGGGTTGTCTCCCCAGAGGCCGCAGACCTCTGGAATGCATGATGGGAAAGGAAGGCTGCGTGTCCACGGCCCCCTCCCACCCACCACGTCACCTGGCTGGACTCTTTTGTGTCCAGACACCTGTCTGACAGCATTGACCTTGATCAACAGCAGTGAGCAGAGATTCACATCTTCTTTTTCTCATGCACCTGTCCAACTCATGTTTCTAGCAAGTGTTCACACTTACCGTGTTTAATAATGATGTAAGTGCATCTTGCTTTATTTGGGTGTTCAACTTGTCTTGATCCATTAATAGATATGCAGAATGAGAAATTCCCGAGATAATGAGGCCTGGGAAAAAGGAGGGAAAATGAAGGCCATGAACTGACGGCCATCATCTCCTGAAACAAGTGTTTTCCAGGTGTGGCTGCAGACAGGGGGGAGGTGTTCTATCCCCCTTCAAAGAAACAGTGTCTAGGAGGTGTTCATCTCCTCCAGAGCAAATCCTCTCCAGACACTGCCCGCAGATCTCCATCTGGCCAAAAAAAGTTCAAATTCCTGAGTGCCCAAAGAGACTGAAATGCACACTAGACCACTCCTCAAATAACCTAAACCCAGGCCCCCCTTGCTTTGCTCAGTGGCTCATTTTCCATCAGAAAAGTGGGTCCATGGGTGTCATTTCATCCCTGCATCTCCTGTTCCAGTGTGAAACTGTCCCTGAATGAACAGCTGAGATGAGTCATGAGGTTTGTGTCCAACCCAGTCTTTTTGTGTTAACATCCATCCTCTTCTGATTGAAAACAGATATTTTCAATTTTAAGCATTTAATTTCCATTTTAATCCTTTGGAATATCTTTTTTTGTTTTGTTTTGTTTTGTTTTGATTAACAGGACAAAGATTTATTGCTTTGCTAGCAAAGGAGAAACACAGGGGACTCCAGTCCCAGAGGCTGTGACTCTGCCCATCAGCAGGAATAGAGGGCTTTTAAAGAGGTGATTCAAAGGCTACATTCCATGTGTTCTCTGTTGGAGTTGTAATTCACTTTTTAATTTGGGGAAGGGTCATTTCTGAGATCTGTTATCATCCCCAAAGTCTGGATTACTTCATTTCTATGGTGGGTGTGCACTCAGGGACTGGTAACTCTGCCTAGGATGGAGAAGAAAGGTAATCCTGTTTCCCCTGAGATTAGGAAGGGGGAGAGACTAGAGGGAGAGAGGAAGAGAAAGAAACATGTCCATTTTAAAAACAAGTCACAGTGGCAGAGCTGCAAGGACTGAATTCACAGCATAAAGTGGACACTGTTACATTTCCCCACTGTCAATTTCTACATTCCATTTCTGTGGAAAAATGGGTGACCACATCTCCGAGCTGCTTCCTGCTGAGAGTGAGCAAATTTGGGGAAGTAACCCAAAGCCCTTGTTCTCTATCAGGTGAGGTGTGGACAGTTAAGGGCATTCAGCATCAGAACAGTCCAGAGATCCACAGTGGCAGATGGCAGGCGACTGGACAAGGCATACATAGGGCAGGGATCATGCCAATGGCCAAGGGTGTCATGGCTTTCCTGAGTTCAGTTTCCTTCTTCTCAAAGTGGACCATGATGGAGCAACCTGTACTCTTCAGGGGGAGAAGGTGGGAGTCCCCAAGCAAAAGGAGCTTCAGGAGCTACTGAGATGGTCCCTCAGTCCCTCCCTTGACTCACAGGACAGCTCCTCTGGTTGGAGCCAAGGCAAACTCACCCATCTCCTAACTCTCCTGCAGTTGGCTTTCACCAAGTTTGCCAGCACCTGAATCCTCAGCATGGAAGTGGAAATCCTTGTACAGCCAGGCCTACCCAAGAAAGTTGGAGCAGGGACTGCTCCTGGGTCCCATTGGTGTGCCAAATTTGCCGCTGAAAGCTTGATCCTTGTCCCCGATGCCATTGCAATAACAAGGAAACAGTTTTGAGAAAAAGGAAAGGAAGGTTTATTGCTCTGCAAGCAAAGGAGAAACACAGGGGATGTCTGTCCCAGAGGGTGTGATTCTCCTTTGGAGTATCTTATATTGCTTTTAATCTGAGAAAGTCTTCATTCCTGCCTGTTTTATGATCTCTCCACCCATTTTCATAGCTCTGTAATCTGACCTCATCAGACCTTACAAAGATGGCACATGAACACACAGCAACTCAGCAGCTCAGATGATGTGGGCCTCCCCCGACCCCACATGGGCCCAGTCTTATCTTAGAAGCTGCTGTGCTGTGAATATTTGCCCCTCCAAAACTCACATTGAATGCAATTGTCATTACAATAATAAGAGACGAGACCTTAAAGAGGTGCTGAGGTCAAAAGGACCGCACCTCCGGGGCGCCACTGTTAGAAAAGGGCGAGTCTGACCCTCACTGGCCTCTCCTGCCTTCTTTGCCGTCTGCCCTGTTAGGATGCAGCAAGAAGGCTCTCACAAGGGGTTGGCCCCCTCCATCTTGGGCTTCCAGAACTCCAGGACTGTGAGGCAGTGAACTTTTGTTCACTGTGGATTTCTGGTACATCAGCACAGAACAGACCAAGATGACTGTCCATTCTTATTCCCTCCATTAAAAGTCAGTAAGAGAGACGCCTTGATTACAGTCTACCATTTGAATTCCTTAGTCTTATGAATCCCTGTGACCTTCATAGCCCGAACTCATAATTTAGCAATTATGCATATTCATGTCATCTTGAGCTATATTTCAAATGTGTTATCCTTTTCCTCCAAGGTTCACAGTGTCCATGAGAATTGTGACCTGTATTGTGAAGGTCTTCAAGGCAACTCTAATGGCTTTTAAAATATATTATTTTCTGCATTCTCAATGTATAATTTATTGGTTAAGAATAAAATAGGGAAGTGAATTATTAACTGCATCTCAGTGGGTCAGAACAGTTGGGCTCAAAAGTCACAGAACTCAAACTCTGTGACAGGAAAACTTAGACCCGCACTTTCCACCCCCATGGGGAGATATGGCATCTGTAGGGTGATGTCTAAACTTCTTTTTCTGACACAGTTCTAACTTGGGAACCCCTTCTACTCATTTCTCCTCACTTCTCTGCTTTCTCATTACAGCCTGGCTGTACCATTCCTTGGGACCTTTTCCCTCCAAATTTAAACTCTAAACCTGCTCTTCATCTCGTGAATTCCTGCCATCCCAAACCTTTGATTCATTCTCTAAGAACTGAGTTCCAACATTGTTCCACCGACACTCTCAATCCATGGTCCTCCTGCTCCACATAATATTCAAATGTTCCAACTGCATCAAACCAACCAGAACCTTTTACATTCCTAACCCTGGGCTCTAGTGTGTTGCTAGATCCCGGATGGATCTGGATTGGGACTGTTAGTGGTTTACGGTTCCCCGCCTTGGATGGATCACAGGTGCACCATTGTAGCCCTTGTAGCAATTCCCTTCCACTTCTCCCTTGGTTCTACCAAACCTTGGCCACTCTCCATAAGGACTACGCACCTCTAATCTCATCCTTTCCCCAGATCTTGCCTCTCGTTCCACAAGAACATTGGTAATTTAGCCAGATCGTCCACGCTGCCATTGCCACGCCTTAAGCAACCAGCAGACCATATGGAGACACCACACTTCCAGGCGGTGGGACTCATGATCCCGTCTTCTGATCTCAGCTCTCTTGGAGGGAGACAGCCTTCTGCCCAAAGCCAGCCCATCCCCCATCGTTTCTTCAGTCATGTTTCTGTTCGTTTGGTAACATCTGTGTCTCCCCTTTCATTTATTTTTAATCTCTTCGATTTATAAACATGCTCAGAAACCTTCCATTTTAAGGGGCAGAAACTACTATCAATCCTAATTGCATCCACCCCTTTCCGGGTCATGGCCATTCCCTCTTCAGGCCCGAACTTCTCAATAGAAACGTCCATCTTTACTTCCTGGTCGGGCTGTGTTCACTTCATTAAGCGGATCCCATCTCGACTCCAGCCCTGTGCTCCCTGAGGACTCTGAGGTCATCGCTGCTCAGGAGTCAGGGCCCAGGTCACGGCATCTGGGGCCTTCAGCCGGTGTCCAGCCTCTTGTTTCGCTCCCCTCTCCTTCCTTGCCTCCCATCACCTGCTTTTCCCTCTTTCCCTTCTGAGGTCTCTGAAGGGGTCTCCAAACAGATGAAGAAGAGGCCCTTTATTTTAGTAATTTGAAAATGGTGTGCCTGGGTAGTCGCTTTCTTGTTTTCTGTTTGATGTTCTCTAATTTCCTTTGATCTGTGATTTGCAGTCTGCTGGGAACTTTATTCTGGGAAATTCTTGACCATTACCACTTCAAACACTCCTTCTCCTTCTCTCTCAGATTCCACTGACATCTAGATCAGATTGCCTGATAGATACGGGATAGACACCCCTGAGTTCCTGGATGTTTTGTTGTTCTTCTTCTTTTTAACATTCTTTCCCCTCCTCCTCCTCTTCCTCCTCCTCTTCTTTCTTCTCTGAATTTCCATTTGAGTAATTACCATTGCTCTCTCCTTAAGTACAGAATTCCTCCTTGGCTACATGGACCCTTTAGACAAGACTGTCAAAGATATTCTTTATCACTTGTACCCAGGTTTTTAGATCTAGCATTTCCATTTTATTCATAGTATAGTTTTCTGATCTCTGCTAGAACTACTTACCAATTTTGCATGATGCTAACTTTTGGAGTCATATTAATCACAGTTATTATAAATTCCCTCTCAGAAAATGCTACCCCTGTTTCGGAGCTGAGCCTGGCTTCTGTGACTGCTTGGTCACTGGGCTTGTGTTGTCACTTGCATCCTTATATGGCTTGTAATTCTAGGTCAAACGCCTTGTGTTGCATGGTCAAGACTGAGATAAATCATTTTTGTGCCAAAAATGAGTGTCTCCCTTCTGCTAAGTCTTTGGTGTGAGGTTTTTATCGGTCTCTTAAGAAATGTGAGAAGCAAGCTTAATTAACTTGTATTTTTGACAGTGAAATTGTTTGGTTGTAATGGTTTGTGTGTGTTTCATTGAAATATTCAACATAGTTGGATTGGAATATTCACTCTGTTGGCTAATCATAGGCCTTTGAACTCACCTAAGTGCTCGTGATAAGCATCTAATGAGGCGTTATGATTCTCATTAAGTTTACACTAGCCATGAAGGTCTTTTACTTCTTTTACTTTTTAAAGTAAACAAGCTATAAAAGAATTCATTCCAAAATATCCCACCTGTGGCAGACATTAATGTTCTTCATCATTGGCTTTTAATTTTACCAAACACCCATAAAGCCCAGGCAGTCTCAGTTGGAAGCTCTTTCCCTTTTTTAATAATGACCAAGTCTCAATATTAGATTTAAACCAAACCTACTTTTTTATACAAAAAATATAGTCTTTACTTTTCAGAGTAGTATCAAGTTCACAAAGAAATTGAGTAGAGGGAATCATACGACCCAGGCCCCAGTGTAGGCACAGACTCCTCCATAACCAACATCACCAAAGTGGGATTTGCCATAATTAATCTATGTTGACTTGTCACTATCAGCCAAAGCCATAGTGTGTATCTTGCTTTCCTCTTCCTGTGGGACATTCTATGGGTTTTGACAAATGTGTAATTAGGTGCATCTGTCATTATAGTGTTACACAGAATTATACCAGGTTGCATGGTAGCATACAGAATAGCTTCGGAGTCTTAAAACGCTTTGCTCTCTATTCATTCTTCCCTCCTCCTTAACAACTAGCAACCATTGATCTTTTGACTGTCTCCAGAGTTTTGTCTTTTTCATAATATCATCAAATTAGACTGTTTTCCATTACTCTGATGAAATACCTGGAGTTGGCTACTTTATAAAGACAAGAGGTTTCCTGTTGCTCCTGGTTCTGGAGATGCAAGGTCAAGAAGACTCAGACTTCTTGCTGGCAGGGTCCCAAGGCAGCACAGAGAATCACATGGCAAGAAACAGGGAATCATGCCTGTTTGTGTCTCCTCTGGTCTCTCTCCAGCCAGAAAACATAGAATTCAATCATGGGGGCTCCAACCTAATGATTTCATTTAATTCTAATCTCTTCCCAAAGACCCCAAGTCTGAACATAATAGTTAGATTAAGTTTCCACCCCCTTATCACATCACCATGGACATTAAACTTCAACGTATGAAGCCTCAGGGGACCCTGAAGCCATATCTACAACAGAAGAGCCTCCTTTGCTGAGTTTATATTTTATGCCTGCGAACAGAATCCTTCCCTTTCTTCAACACAAAACTACTAGCAGATTTTTTAAAATCATTTTAATCAAAGTTCAAACAGGTATATTATCTACTTGAAACCTCTGATAACTCCTGGAGTTAGAAAATTGACCTTAGAAGATACTTACTCAGCAAATGACACTAACCTGGCCCAGGTCAGAGTTCCTTTTCTCTGGTAGCTGAGGTTTGTGTTTGTCCCTTCAACGTGGTCCTAGAGAGGCAGGGATGGGCCCAGCGGTGGCTCTTCTGGGCAGTTCCTGCAGATGCTCCCCTGTCCTGAGTTGTGTGAACTCCATGGGACCTGGATCCCACTGTTGGGTGGCGTGCACAGAGGTCACATCCTGCTGCCCCCTGGAGGACCTTGCACAGTCACCTGGCCTGCCTCAGCTTCGGTGCATCTGTAAAGTAGCACTAAATTCTCTCCAGAGTCCTGTGCAGCTCCAAAGGTCCCATGTCACTCACCGGGGAAGGTAAACCTCTGCTGTTCTCAGGGCATGTCTTTCCTCAGAGTTCATGTTTCATGGGGAAAAATGAAGCTCTCCCTCAAGCATGTTAGGAATCAGTGCTTGAAAACAGCAATTTTCAGTGTCTGTGAATCTTAAAGTTTTGACAGCAGCTGACAAGAAAAGAAGTTAATAAGAGGCAGGCAGATCTTCATAGTTAATGAAAGGGAAGTGAAAATGTGAACATAGATACAAGCTGACACATCTTCTGTCATTATTATGGTTCATTATCTCTCAATTTTAAAAAAGTAGAATTAAAGGATTATGGTCCATTATCCCTGAATTTCAAAAAAATGTAGGAGTTGCCTATGTGGTTTGCAAAATAAGATGTAACTCACAAGTCCCATTCAGGAAGTGAGGTGGGACTTCAGAGTATGTAAAATACAGAGGGAAATGACAGAAGGAGAAGAAGGAGAGTCCTGGTTTCTAGGAAGCTGGAGATTAAGGTGGTGTCTCCTGGATCCTGTATGTCCTGGGAACTCCACAGGCTTCTACCTGGTGCCTGGAGGGTGCTGACTCTCTCTCCTGGTGCAGGCGAGTGCACGGCCCAGCCAAGCCTCCTCTGACCCTGTCCTGTCCTCCCTCTGGTCTCTGGCGAACACATCATGGTTTACAGCGAGACTCTCTGCTCTGAGTCAGCCAGATGTGGCTTTTAATATGAAAGGAAATACTGGGAATTTGGTGCATTCTTTTCCCTCAACAAAGCTCATCTCCATATTCTATTATATTGTTGAAAGCTCAAAAATTATATTGTGAAAGTCAAGAGCTGAACATTAACTCTCTATTTTTCTTTTCTACTTTGCCAATGAAGGCTTTTGGACAAAAAAGGAAGTTTATAGAAGAAAAATAAGAGAGAAAAGCATATTTAATTCTCCTTATACACCAGTTCTCGTGGGCTTGGTCTCCTGCCCCAGGGTCTACCTATCCAAAAGTTCCCTTCCTTCCTGACCCAGGCTACTTCTCTCAGACATGATATCCCTTTTAAACCTCCATGGAAAACTCTCCATCATTAGTTTGGAGACATTGTTCTATAATCAACAGAACAATCAGAGACTGGGACTTGGGATGCTGAAGCAAGAGGATCACAAGTTCAAGGCCAGCCTCAGCAACTTAGTGAGATTCTATCTCAAAATAAAAAATAAAATGGGCTGGGGATTGGGGACTTAACTCAGTGGTAAAACACCCCTGGATTCAATCCTCAGTGCAAAAGAGAGAGAGAGAGAGAGAGAGAGAGAGAGAGAGAGAGAGAGAGAGAGAGAGAGAGAGAGAGAGAAAGAAAGAAAGAAAGAAAGAAGAAGGGAAAGAAGAAAGAAGAGAGAGAAAGAAAGAAAAGAAAGAAAGAAGAAAGAAAGAAAGAAAGAAAGAAAGAAAGAAAGAAAGAAAGAAAGAAAGAAAGAAAGAAAGAAAGAAACTACGAACTGACTGAAGTGCCTGATTTCGTTTCTGCACCCACTTAGCCAGGAAAACAAAATCTGCCGGTGATCACTTGGCACTTGTGAAAACATTTTCATGTATCACCATTCCAAGAGCAAGTGACCTCAGCCTCCAGTGGAGACAGTCATTCTATCGAAGGCAGCAGCATGCAAATGGACCAACCCCAGGCAGGAGACTCCACAGTACTGAAAGTGCATTAATTCCCTGGGAAAGATTTTCATGATATATTTGCTTATTTCACTCTCCTGGAGACTACATCCATCAGCAGCCATTATTTTTATGTCATTGTAATCAAAAGGGACATTTTAAATAAGTTTCCTAAGCCCTCTTGCCACCAATACCAACGTCTAACAAAATTGGACTGTTTTAAAACTGTTAACCATATCATTTAGATATTGTTTAACAGATTGGCTAGTTGACCTCTTAGAGATTGCATGTTCCTTTAAAGTAGGCATATTTAAGTTGTACACCTGAGTTTGGAAAGAACAGCTTTTAACCATATCATTGATACATTTGCCTTGACATTTTATGCTAACCGTATGTTTAAATGTTATCTCGTTATAAAATTCTAAAGGCAAGAAACAGTATGTCAAGATAGAAATACATCTATTTTCCTGTTTTAATTTCTGAGGCTGGCATTGGCAATTAGATAAACTTTTTCAAGATATTTTGTTGCCATATTTGTCCTCATGGAGTTGCTCCCAAATGCATATTTTCTAGACAGTCCATCCCTCCTGTGAAACCATCTGCAAGGCACCCTTCAAACATTTACCATATAGTCAGTGTCCGCAACTCGTTGGGTATCATTTCTTCAGTGTGTCCCATAAGGGAAGGGTCTGTCTTATTCTTGCATAGCTGGTATAGGTACACTTGTTAAACTCAATAATTTTAATAATTTCTACCACTCGAGATATTTAGACAATTTATCCTTACCATCAAAATCTCAATGACACATAAAGACAGTAGAGATCAGCTTTCAGTTATAAGCCTGATGCCAGACACTAATTAGAGTGTCTCTCATTTCATAAAAAACAAAACAAAACAAAAAAAAACTTTAAGGTGCTGGGTGCAGTGGCACATGCCTGTAATGGCTTGGGAGTTGGAGGCAGGAGGATTGAGAGTTCAAAGCCAGCCTCAGCAAAAGCAAGGTGCTAAGCAACTCAGTGAGACCCTGTCTCTAAATAAAAATACAAAATAAGGCTTGGTATGTGGTTTAGGGGCCAAGTACTCCTGAGTTCAATCCCTGGTACACTCCCTGATCCAAAAAAAACACCTTTAAATTCAGCTAGGCACAGTGGCACATGCCTATAGTCCCAGAAACTCATGAGGCTGAGGCAGGAGGATCACAAGTTGAGGCCAGTCTGAACCATTTAGTGAGGCTCTGTCTTAAAGTTTAAATAAATAAATAAATGGGGTACATAACTCAGTACCAGAAAAAAAAAAAAACTGATTTATGAATTCTAAAATTGACCACTTTCCTCTTTGCCATGCTGAATCTTTAAAATAAATCCCAATTCCATATTTTAGCCTAATGACATGCCCAAGGTAATTTTTTTTTTTTTTGGTCTAACTCTCTTATACCCTTTTTTCCTAGATTAACCTATTTTATAATATACTGGAAAAACATAAGTTCCTGAAGATTATTTTAAATAAAGAGACATTTTTCTTCCAGTAATGTAATTGAAGCCCACGGGAAAGGATAGCCCTTCTGTTAAAAAATAGCACAAAATTGGAGGGATGCCTTTGCAAACTCTGCTTCCCCAACCGAGGTTCCCCGCGGGGAAGAAAACTCAAGATTTCCCCAAAAACTCATTTCCTGCTCTCCGTTGATGTATCTTTTCACTTACTGCTAAAAATTAATTTGCAATTTAAAATATCTGTGATCAAAGCCCCAATGATCTGAAATGTCACGTTTACTGCACCTTTTTCCTTCCACTCTAATTCTCCCAATAAATACTCTGTCAGCCTCGTCACCCATTTCCAACTTCCTGTTAAAGGAGCGAAGCAGCTGGGGAGGAACTCTGAGATTCTACTGGCCGGGTGCTGGGGAGCCCCCTGGGGGTACAGATCTGGCCTGCCGCCTTGTGTCTGAGGATCCCCTTTAGAGGACCTGTGCCCTTGGGCGTGAGCGCTGGGTCTCCGCGCTTGGCTCTGTGATGCTGGACAAGCGCATCTTCTGAGCCTCGGCTTGGTCACGCCACATTGGGGATTATACCTGTGCCTTCAGGCATAGGGAAGGAGGTCTGCACCCATTATTATTTATGATGTGCTCAAGGGCCGGCATCGCGTCTTGTTTTGTTGTGCTTAGAGTATGTCGCAAGGGTCACACATACATGCATTAAATGAACTGTCATCAGGCTCTCCCTGGAGATGCACGCACACGCCTGGAATCTACTTTATGGGACCATCATGTCCTGCCTGGATTCACTTCTGAATTCAGGCTGCCTCTTCATTAGGAACGACATGGCCTGATTTAAAATCACACTCTAGGGCTGGGGAGATAGCTCAGTCGGTAGAGTGCTTGCCTTGCAAGCATCAAGGCCCTGGGTTCAATCCCCAGCACCGCAAAAAAAAAAAAAAAAAAAATATATATATATATATAAAATCACACTCTGAAGATCCTCGTTGCTCTGAAGATCCTAGTTGCTCTGAAGATCCTCATTGCTCTGAAGTAGGGTTTGGTAGACAACGGGTTTAGCTCATCAAATCTTCCTAAAAACATGATATAATTCTAATACAGTTAGCTGGTCCACAGAAAGACAGATTCCTTTAGATTTTCAAAAGCCAGAGAGGTGGAAGAGAAAACATGCCAACTACATGGTTTTTGCAGTTTTCTATGACAATTCTGCAAGGAAAGCATGTTGTCTTTCCTCCTGTGAGAATCCCAATGGTGTGTAATTCCTGATATTTTCTTAATACAATGAACAATGACTGTTCATACATCTCATCTTTGTCTATTAACTGATACTTGAGAGAAAGCGAACCTGACTTTAGGATATCTGCTTGTATTGGTTTTGATGAGCACAAACCTTCCACAGCTTTCTTCAACAGAGACAGCCATGACCTTGCAGCATTGTTCTGATGGTACAAGATCCGTAGGGGGAAAACTATAAACTCTGATGAAAGAAATCAAAGAAGATCTAAGTCAACCATGAGTCATTCTAAGTGCATAGAACTTCTCAACTCGATTTAGAGATTCGGTGAAATCCCCATCAAAATCCAAGCAGGTTATTCTGTGTCTACTGAAAAACTGATTCTAAAGTTTGTATACGAAGGTCAAAGCTCAAGTTTAGCCCCCAGATATTGAAGAACAGGCACGCAGGACTCACCCAGCATCAGAATGTACTATGAAGCTGCAAAGATCAAGTTCGTGAGGTGCTGGTGAAGGAGTTGAGAAACAGATGGATGGAATTTCCAGGAGGCCAAGAAGTGGACCCAAACACACATAGTCAGCTCATCTTTGACAAAGGAACACAGGCAATTCAATGGAAAAGTGACAATCTTCTCAACAAATGTACGGAATAAGTAGACAGCCACATGCAGAAATACGAATCTAAACACAGGCCTTAACACCTTTCAAAAAAGTTGAATCAAAATGGATTATTGACTGTAATATAAAGTGAAAAACTCCAAAACTCAAGGTAGATAGCATAGGAAAATTCTTAGGTAACAGTGGTTTTAACGTTGACTAACCAGATACAACAACGAAAACAGGATCTATGAAAAAAATTATTAAGTGGGCTTCATTAAAATGAAATGAAAAAAATCTGCATTGCAAAGAACACTGTTAAGAAAATAAGACAAGTCAGACATGGTGGTGCACACCTGTAATCCAGCAGCTCAGGAGGCTGAGGCAGGCAGGTCACAAGTTCAAGACCAGCCTCAGCAACCTGGTGAGACCCTATCTCAAAATAAAGGAATTTTATAAAAGGACTAGGAATGTAGCTCAGTGGCCCTGGGTTCAACCCCAGAACAAAAGAGAGAGAGTGAGGGGCAGGTAAGGAAGAGAGGAAGTTTGTAGAACACATAACAGATAAGACAGTGGTATCTAAAATAAACAGACCACTTAAAATTCAACAAGACAAAAGCAAACAACCCATTTAAAAAGGGGCAAAAGATCTGAACAGACACCTCACCCAAGAAGATATGCAGAATGGCAACTGAGCATATAAAAAGATCAGTCACATCATATGTCACCAGAGACATGCCAAATAAAATAACAGTGAGATAGCACTGCAGACCCCCTGGAATGACCAGACCAGCCCCGATGCTGCGAACAGGGGTCAACAGGAGCGCTCAACTGTTGCCTCGGAAGACGGGTGGAGAGTTTCTTATAGAACCAGATGTACTTCAACCCTAGATCCAGGAAGTGCTCACCCTGATATCTACCAAAGGAGATGAAAACTTAGGTTCCCACAAAAACCTGCACCTAGCAACTTTATTCATAATTGCCAGCATTTGAAAACAACCAGGATGCCTTTCAATAGCTGAATAAGTTGACAAAGGACTGTAGTCCATGCAGACTGGATAAAAAACAGACATGAGCTGGCCAGGCATGGGAAGACATTGAGGGAAGAGATGCACGTGAAATTAAAGAAGCCCATCTGAAAAAGCGGTCTGCCTAGGCTTCCACGCATGTGCATTCTGGAAAAAGATCAAACTACCGAGACAGTAGAATCATCAGATTTTGCAGAGCCTCAGAGGCAGGGACAACAAACAGGGACACACAGAGGCACACACAGTGGGAGGATCCTGGAAGCTCTTCTAATGGTGGGTCCATGTCATTATGCACCTCTCATCACTCAGAATATACAACACAAGGAGTGAGCCCCAAAGTAACTTCTGGATGTTAGTTGAAAAGGTGTTAATATCGGCTCATTAATTGGAACCAGCATCCCAGGAGAGGTTACTGCTAAGAGGAAACTCCTGCAAGAATCACCCATCCTGCTTCACAGCTGAGATCTCTGTGACCTGTTCATGGTCCCCTGCTCTATGTGTGGCACGGCCCTGGCAGGTCCTCTGATCTGGGGCCCAGCGCTCCTTCTGCCATTCAATCCAACCACACTGGAGCCCGGCAAGTAGAGTCCCGTCCAGAGCAGGCTCCTCCCCACCCCTGTTTATTTGTTCCCAATGGAGAGAGAAATAAGGTTTCAGGCGAGTCATGGGTTAGGATTCCCACTTCCAATGGGAAAAATCAAAGACTCTTGTTAGAAGGTCCAAACGTGTGATCAGTGACAATTTTAAGCCCCTGCCACAAATTCCAAGGGAGCCATTGGAGAGAGATGGCAGTGTCAGTCCTCCCCTGGACTTGCTCCCTATGAGTTTCAGGTTCACCTACTGTGCCTGCCAGAGTCTCTGCGGGGAGTCTTTGGCTTGAGGGGATTAAGAGAGAAAGCACGTTGCGTGGTTTTGAGGTTCCTCTGTGCTCTGGTAGCCATGAGATCTCAATCCAGGGAACGGTGGATCTTCTGCGCGCACCATTGCCCCTGAGGGTTTTTCCTGAGATAGAAGCAGAAGTTCGCTTCATGCCTGGCTGCTCATCAAAGGGAGCAATTTTCATGAATCCATGACTTCACACAATGCTAAATGCTCCTTTCATTTCGGAGCCGAATCTGCATCTGGAGCATCAGTTGGCAGGGGACAGGCTGGTAATGCGGGGTTTGTTCTTCTACCTGCTGCAGATCCCAGGGCAGATGAGAAATCACATGTTTCTTGGGGTCCAGGAAAGTGAGGAGGTGAACCCCTGGAATTCATTCCCAGGATCAAATAAAAAGCCAGTTTCACCCACCGGCTGTGGTGGTACCCCTTGAGCTCCAGAGAGCTCATTTGCAGAAGCAGCAGAGTTGGGAGTCTGGCTTTTGGGGAGAACAAAGAGGCATGCTTTAAGGCCCCTGGCCTTTCAGCTTTCGATTCTGCATTCACCTTTTCAGGGGCAAGATGGAGTAGGGAGGCCTTCGACACCTGGGGACAGTAAGAGGTGGGGTATCTGCCAAAGGAGCCACACAGCTCTCTGAAAGTAATTGGACTTTACAATGTTTGTCTACAAAATGAAAGAAAAAGGTTCTGCCTTATAGTGAAAACTGACTTTGGCTAGGGACATGACTCAGTGGTGGAGGGTGTGCCCTGCCAGCATGAGGCCCTGGGTTCTGTCCCCAGCACAGGGGAAAAAAAATGGTGACATTGGTTGACATCCCTTCCTTCCTTCCTTTCTTTCTCAGTTCATACACCCTCCCTGTTCCCTGAACTCCCACAATGATTACTATGTGGCATTTAATTATACACTGCCTTAACATCACAAAAAGAGAATTTTAGAGTTGGAAAATCCTGCTCATCAGGAAATCTACACCTTTATTTAGCTGAAGGAGCCCAGAGGTAGTGAGGATCAGCAGCACCATTTCCTAGGGAAGCTGAGGGAGCCCTTTTTAGCTCTGCTGTCTTTGGATGTGGCTTCCGGTCCAGCCAGGGGGGCTGTGAGGTCCCTGAGAACAGCAGCCAGGCCATAGGCTGTGATTCCCTGCATCCCTCCAGAGCCCACAGCTCAAGCAGGGACTCAGGAAGGTGCTCAGGTGGGGTTGGCACATACTGTCCGCAGGTTAGCTCTCTTCTCTCCTTAGAATTCAAATGGGAGAGTTTTCTAGATGTTCTTGCAAAATATACCACAATCTACACTCAAATTAACTGTTAACCCCTGAAAAGGGAGGGGAGCTATGCAGATTTAAGTTAATTTTTTTGTTTTCTTAAAGCTTTCTGTGGAGTCAGCTCAGGCCAGTAAAATGCTCTCACTCTTAGGTGTCATGTGATTCAAAACCAAAATCAAACTGGGATCGCAGATCTCTGAAGAGAAGCAGTAGCGAGAACTGATAGGAGAAGCCATCCGCTGTGTCCCTTCTTATCTGTATAACAGCGCGACTCCACTGAGCTCAACACTGGATACTCCCCTTTTCAGAAATCATGACTCTGCATCCAGGGACCCCAGAGAGTCCAGGCTCTCCTGCCCATTGTGACCCCTTCACCCGCCTGCTCCTGCCCAGAGCAAGCATGCCTCAGCCTAAATCCCTGGCTCAGCGCTGAATGCCTGTCCTGTTAGCTTTCCACTTACAGGGAATCACCCTCTCCCACCCAACACCCTCCTTTCTTTGAATGTGTGAAATACAGGATCCAGATCCAAAAGTTTCCTAATGCATATGGAAAATAGAAATCGATACTCAGGAAAGCCACTTAATGGGATTTAGTAGTTTAATGTGGATTAATATTGGGGGGGTTGTCATTCCCATTCTGAGGAGGTCTCAAGTGAGTTTCAAATGTCTGTTTTCCTCAGAAATGCCACTGGCTGTTACCTACAATAATTAATGTCCCTAGAATTTACCTGCCCATTCACACTGTCTCCTCTAGAGGAAGCTTTCATCTGAAGCCTAGAAGTGATTTGCTAACAGTAGATCTCTGTGGTTTTTACCAGGTTTCCAAGCATTTTCTCTTTCTTTATACTTTCGTTAGTTTAATTTTAAAATCACTTCTTCAAGTTTTACTGCCTGTATTGTCCCTTTTTACATTGCTATAACAAAACACATGAGGCTAAATAATTTGTAAAGAAAAGAGGTTTATTCAGTTGACAGTTAACAGCATGACACTGGCTCTCACAAGCCACCTTCACTCCAGGTATCATGGTGGATAGCGTCACAGCAGGAAGAAGAGTTATCACATGGTGAGACAGGAAGCCAGAGAGGAGAGAGGAGTCAGGTAAACTCTTTTATTTTAACTTATTCTCTCAGGAAACAGACGTCCATGAGAAGTATCTTAATCTCTTCCCAGGGCAGTGTCCACAGTGACCTCCTCACCTCCCTCTAGGCCCCACCTCTAAGTTTCTACCACTTCAACCTTGCCACACTGGGGGCCAGATTCCAACTCAAGAACCCCTCGGGCACACACTACATGCAAACCATTTCATCATCATAACAGTATTACGAGGCAATTTGGGGACATACTGGTGTGTTCTTATCCATTCCAGAAAAAGTCTCTCAGTATCATTATTTTTACACATTAATGATTTACTGAGAAGCCTTCAGATCTCCACACACACAGAGTTTCTAGGGATGGTGGGAAAATAGAAACACTGGGGGGTGCTGGGTGTATAACTCAGCTGGTAGAGTGCTTGCCTCATAAGCACAAGGCCCAGGGTTCAAATCCCCAGCACCCCCCCCAAAAAAAAGAAGAAACACTGAGGGACTCTGAGCTTGAGAAACACTAATTGGTGTGATGTCCACAAAGAAATGGAAGGAGAGTTTGAAGTTGCACTGTGATGAAGACCAGTGATTTCAATATAAAAAAAATTTGCATTTCAAATTAAAATGTTGATTTATTTTCATAGGGGCTAGATATATGTGTTTTATAGGAAAATAATTTCACACTTTAGATGTTAAGAAATACTCTGCAACATTTTAAAAATAGCATGCCTATGGAGATTATTATGAGGCAAACACTTTTAGTTTCTGGATCAAATATAATCTGGGAAAAGAAGTTTTAAAAGAACAAAAAAAATTTTTAAATCTCTAAAATATGACATCTCCCCAAAACATCTGGTAGATAATTTTCATACAAGAACAAAACAATGAGTCTTTTCAGCCATCTTTGCAGCTCTATTAATTCACAGGGAAAAAAGGAATTTACAGGAAAGCAAGGCCTAAGAGCCTCGGGTGTTATTTGACCCTAATTCTAATTATTAATCCAGAGGTGAGTAGCTGGTTCTCCTGTGGTCACTGCTGAGGTGTCTGGCCCTAATTCTCAGTATCATCCTGTCTCAACACAGTGGGATCCACCTCAGAGTCGCTGAGGCCCCACTTGGAGTGAGTGTGACCTCTTCCAGACTCACCCCTGAGGAAGCACCTTCAGTAGAGGTGACTTTTCTTCATGGTAAGTCGCCCCGTGTCAGGAAGAGTCCTTAACAGCAGCTGCTCCTGTTGTTGTCCTGGTCAGAAACCACGTGAGATTTTAAAACTCTGGGCACTCTATTTTTTTCTGAAATAACCTGGTATTTGTTCTTTCATTTATTCAACCATTTAGGCCCAAAGGCAAAACAAATCCTTGACTTGAATTTCCCATGCTGAATACTGTTCATGGCTGAGACCGTTTTCATGGAACAAACGTGATCTAGATAAATGCTTAACAGACTTCTGTTATTGACTCATTTTGAGTCATTAAGTTAAAAATCTAGGCATTTGATTAAGTGGGATTTCTTAAAATGTCTTCCTAAACATTTAACAGACAATCCTAATCACCATCACCTACTCAAAATCACTCAGGTTACTTCTACCTAAATTTAAGTGTGAAGCTATTTCACTGTTTATCTGATTTTTTATCTACACATATTTTAAGGACTGGTGGTTGTTCCTAGTTCAAATAACATAAGATTTTTCCCATTATAATGACGGAAATTTGATTAAAAATAAGAACTCCATTTTTTAGAGCAGTGTTTTCAGGCAATATATTATTTATTCATCCCATGTTTCAAAGATTGAATCTCTTGATGAGAAAGATTTTTTTAAAAAACATCTTGAGTTTCAAATTCTCCCGCTCAGTCATGTAGACAAACATAAATAAATGGTCACTTTGCAATATAACAAAGGAAAAATGAAGGTTAAAAGGGGACATTTTTAATTTAATTATTTATTTATTTTTTAAATTTTTATTTATCTTTTAATTTTTTACAGACCGCATTTTGATTCATTGTACACAAATGGGATGCATCTTTTCGTTTCTATGGTTGTGCACGATGTAGATTCATACCATTCGTGTAATCATACATGTACATAGGGTGATGATGTCTATCTCATTTCACCATTTTTCATACCCTCACCCCCTCCTCCCTCTCATTTCCCTCTATGTAATCTAAAGTTCCTCCATTCTTCTCTTACTCCCATACCCCCATATACACACATAGTTTTGTATAGAACACACACACAAACATACACACACACACACACATACACACACACACACACATATATCTCAACAACTCTTCAAATCTTGTGGTAAGAATATTTGAGAGAATTCATTTTGTTACACACTTCCTTTGGGAAAAAGCATCAATTCAGAGAACTACAAAAATTTGAGAACTGAAGGGTATGTTTTCGAAACTGTCTACTTGGACAATCCATTAGCAGGCAAGTTCTTTCTTTGGTTTCAGAAATGTAAATATTTATTAGTGGCAGGTTCAATATGGGAACCTAGTTCCCTTATGCACAAGTGCTGGTATTTACCCACTGAAGTTTCCAGGTTAAGTCCCACTGAAATCCCACTGTTGACTTGGTGACGTGTAGGATTGAATTCTAGGAATATGTGACCACACCGTATCCCACCGTCACCAACTCTGCCAAAATCTGACACAATTGCGCCCTCGTTTCCATGCACTGGATCTGTCAGCTACATTCACCCTTAGCAGAAAACTCTGCTATAGACTCGATTCCCATTAAATAGCTATTCTGATGAATCTACTTGTGGACAGAACTATAATAAATGAATTCTGCTTTTTAAAAAGCCTGAGTTTGGTATAAGTGATACTGTAGGGAATACAGAGAAAAGATGCATGAATCCCTTTTAAGATGCTGATTGGGGGCTCTGATAGGGCTCCTGGGAACAGAGGAGGAGTGCTGGGGGTGACAACCAAGAACAAGTCATAGCTCTGGGAGTGTACTGGTAGAGATCTAGCAGGGGATCTGTGTTTTCGTGAAGGAACACTACAGTACTGATATTTGAATTTTTTTTTATTATTACTGTATACAAATGGGATACATGTTGTTTCTCTATTTGTACATGGAGTCAAGGCATACCATTTGTGTAATCATATGTTTACATAGGGCAATGATGTTTGATTCATTTTTTTTCCCTTCCCCCCACCCCTCCCACCCCTCTTTTCCCTATTTTCCCTCTATACAGTCCTTCTTTCCTTCATTCTTACCACACTCCTTATCCCTAACCCTAAACTTAACCCTAACCCTAATGCTAACCCCTCACACCCCCCATTATATGTCCTCATCCGCTTATCAGCGAGATCATTTGTCCTTTAGTTTTTTGAGATTGGCTTATCTCACTTACCATGATATTTTCCAATTTCATCCATTTGCCTGCAAAGGCCATAATTTTCTCATTCTTCATTGTGGAGTAATATTCCATTGTATATATATGCCACAGTTTCTTTATCCATTCATCAACTGAAGGGCATCTAGGTTGGTTCCACAATCTGGCTATGGTGAATTGAGCAGCAATGAACATTGATGTGGCTGTATCTCTGTAGTATGCAGATTTTAAGTCCTTTGGGTATAGGCCAAGGAGTGGGACAGCTGGGTCAAATGGTGGTTCCATTCCAAGCTTTCTGAGGAATCTCTATACTGCTTTCCAGAGTGGCTGCACTAATTTGCAACCCCACCAGCAATGTATGAGTGTACTTTTTCCCCACATCTTCGCCAACACCTATTGTTGCTTGTGTTCTTGATAATCGCCATTCTAATTGGGGTGAGATGAAATCGTAGGGTAGTTTTGATATGCATTTCCCTTATTACTAGAGATGTTGAACATTTTTTCATATATCTGTTGATTGCTTTTACATCTTCTTCTGTGAAGTGTCTGTTCATTTCCTTAGCCCATTTGTTGATTGATTATTTATATTCTTGGTGTAGAGTTTTTTGAGTTCTTTATAGATTCTGGAAATTAGCGCTCTATCTGAAGTATGAGTGGCAAGATTTTCTCCCACTCTGTAGGCTCTCTCTTCACATTGCTGATAGTTTCCTTTCCTGAGAGAAAGCTTTTTAGTTTGAATCTATCCCAGTTGTTGATTCTTGCTTTTATTTCTTGTGCTATGGGAGTCCTGTTAAGGAAGTCTGATCCTAAGCCAACAAGTTGAAGATTTGGACCTACTTTTTCTTCTATAAGATGCAGGGTCTCTGGTCTGATTCAAGGTCCTTGATCCATTTTGAGTTGAGTTTTGTGTAGGGTGAGAGATAGGGGTTTAATTTCATTCTGTTGCATATGGTTTTCCAGTTTTCCCAGCACCATTTGTTGAAGAGGCTATCTTTTCTCCATTGCATATTTTTGGACCCTTTGTCTAGTATGAGAAAATTGTATTTATTTGGGTTTGTGTCCATGTCCTCTATTCTGTACCATTGATCAACCTGTCTATTTTGGTACCAATACCATGCGGTTTTTGTTACTATTGCTTTGTATTAGAGTTGAAGGTCTGGTATTGCGATATTCGAATTCTTAAAGCACTCATCAATAACTTGAATTCATCACAGCCGTATTAGAGGGTTTTCACTGATAGACATCTCCTTCAGTGAGAATGCAACCAACAAGCAAGAACCAAGACAGAATATATGACCAGATGGATATTTGGACTAACAATGAAAATTTTCTGTTTTCTTTTTATTTTTTAACTGTAGAAAAATGTACTTAAGATTAATATTTCCCAAAAAATGGCATTTTCTGCTTTGTTTTTGTCAGGAGATCATGACTGAGGAATATTTGGTCGTCATAAATATCAAGAGGTATGTGTTTTTGTACTTCTGTGAATGTCACAGAAACAAAATACTACATCCTAGGGAATATTTTAAAATCAGACATGACGGTTTTTCCAGCATTAACTATTCATTAACTATTAATTATAGCATGAGAAAATGAGAAGGAGAGAAAAGGTGAAAAGGAGAAAAGTATTCTGAGTTGTAGCCCAGGAGAAATTTTAAATGGACACTTTTTTTTCCTAGGGTTTGAGACTGGTCTCCCATTTTGGCTCCTCCATTTACATTTCAATTAAGCCTTGACTGAGATCTGAATCTAAAAGGGGCTATAATGTTCTAGCAGAAACTTGATGCTTAGGTCCTTTTAACCCTTTTTCCTGGTTAGTAGTTAATTTAAGTTTGGACGCAGAAAATTGTCAAACAATTATCTCCCACTACTTGTGGGGAATGGGGCTGCTTATATTATATGGGGATGCAGGGCAAGACAGAAAAGAAGGGTCTGAAGGTGCTTGAGCCTGCAGGAAGAACCAAGAATCAAGAAAGAAGAGATTTGAAGATAAGGAATCCCTTTCCATCTGCCCGCTTGCTCACGGAAGCTGTGTGCCATTACACAAATGGATTTTGATGGCTTTAAGTACCGGGGGTCGGGCGAAGGGTTCCCAGGGTGGGATCTGACAGATTGGAGGACACAGATTCCATGGTGGGGACTGATACAGCCAAGTCTGTGGCCAGGACATCCCGAGGCCAGAGTACTGGGCTGGAGATGAGGGGCAACACATTGTGTCATCACACAAGCACCAATGTGTGTGCCGGGCAAAAGCCGAGAAGGGTTTGAGGACCTGATATCAGGGTTTTCAAGTGCAAATGTGAGTGCAAGATGAGCCTCAACCCTGAGAAAATCTCCACCAAAAAATCACGAATCCACCTGGCAGATAAGACAGACTATAGGGGCCTGCTGGAACTATAAATCAGCCTAGGGGAACCAGCCTAGAGGACTCACCAACCTGAAGTCTGGTGATGAATGCAGAGCAGAGCATCTGGGCAGAATGGAAGGTGGGGCCATGTCCGGAGGCACTGGCACATCAGATGGGGTTCCACTCACTTAAGAGACAGTGGAAGATCCCATCCCAAGTCTGGTGCCACTGTAAGGAAATCCCATGGAACCACGCTGGACATGGGAAATCACATAAGGGAGCTTATTAAGCAAACAGAGTGTCTCCCTGCAGGGTAAGAGAGAAAATGAGAGGAAAAGAGAAAGGAAAGAGAAAGGGCGTGTGCTAGAGAGAGTGTGAAAGCCAGGAGGATAGAGAAAGTGGGGAGGACAGACAGAAGGATGGGAAAAGATCTGATTTTACTTCTTGTGCTTTGAGAGTCTTGCAAATTAAGTCAGTTCCTAAGTCAATATCATGGATATTGGGTCTACTTTTCCTACCATTAGATGCAGACTCTCTGTTCTAGTGCCTAGACACAGTTTTCCACTTTGCTCAGCACCATTTGTTGAAGAGGCTATCTTTTCTCCATTGTATCTTCGTGGCATTTTCTATAGTATTAGATAATTGTATTTATATGGATTTGTCTCTATGTGTTATTTTCTGAACATTGTTCTATGTGTCTGCTGTGGTGCCAACACCATGGCATTTTTGCTACTGTGACTCTGTAGTATATTTTAAGTTCTGGTACTGTGATGACTTCTGTTTCACTTTCCTTGCAAGAATTGCTTCAGCTATTCTGGTTCTCTTATTTTTGCAAATGAATTTCATGATTGTTTCTCTGTATCAATGAAGAATGTCATCGGGATTTTTATTAGGGATTGCATTAAATCTATATAATGCTTTTGGTAGTATGTCCATTTTGACAATGTTAATTCTGCCTATTGAAGCACATGAGATATCTTTCCATCTTCTAATGTTTTATTTCAATTTCTTTCTTCACTGTTCTATAGTTTTCATTGTAGAGGTCTTTCACTTCTTTTTTTAGGTTAACTCCCAAATATTTTATTTTTTGAGGCTTTTGTGACTAGAGTATCTTTTCTAGTTTCTCTTTCAGTGGATTCATCACTGATGTATAGGAATGCATTTGAATTATGCGTGTTAATTTTATATCCTGCTACTTTACTGAATTTATTTTTTAGTTCTGGAAGTTTTCTGGTGGAATTTTTTAGATCTTCTAAATATAGAATCATGTCAATGACAAATAGTGATAGTTTGAGTTCTTTTCCTATTCATTTGTCTCTCTTTTTTATCTTTGAAGTAACTTCTTTATTTTTCATCATTTTTTGATTCATATTACACAAATAGGGTACAATCTTTATTTCTTTGGTTGTACACAAAGTAGAGTCACACCATTTGTGTAATCATAAATGTACATAGGGAAACCATGTTTGTCTCATTCTACTATCTTTCCTTTCTCCCATTCCCTCCCCACCCCTCATTTCCCTCTACACAATACATCCTTCCTCCATTCTTCTCTCACCCCTCCCTTTCCACTATGTATCATCATGCACCTATCAGAGAAAACATAAGGCCTTTGCTTTTTTCAGGGGGATTGACTTCCCTCACTTTGCATGATATTCTCCAACTTCATCCATACACCTGAAAATGCCATAATTTTATTCTTTTTATGACTATATATATATATAGTCATATATATATATATATATATATATATATATATATATATGCCATAGTTTCTATATCCATTCATCTGTTGAAGGGCATCTAGGTGGTTCCACAATCTAACTACTGAAAATTGAACTGCTATAAACATTGATGGGGCTGCACTACTGTAGTATGCTGATTTTACATCTTTTCCGTATAAACCAAGCAGTGGGATAACATTCAGTTGTTTCCACCATGGGATATCCTTAAGAATGTTAATATGAGTATTAGTTTACATATGATAACTCTGGTCCCTGATTTAAAGTCATTTTAGCAGATCAAAATGAAAGGACAATTGATGGATAAGGTAGATACTTCATGGCAATAAATATTGACATATTAACTGGGAAGCCACAACTCATTGAAGCACTTATTGAAAAGTGCTGTACACCCTCAATGTGTTCATAAGGAGCTAACCTAGGCTATGAAGGTGAGACCCAACATGTGAGAATGAGATACTGATGTCACACAGATATGTTATGTCCCTATGTTATCTTAAAAAGATACATGATTGACATTTCTATGACATATTTGTTATTTACATGTAAAAAAGTATGCACATTTAAAAACATGTATATTTCCATATTCACTTAATCCAGACAGCATATATTTTATGCCTCAATTTATTATTCAGAAACCATTATATTGGAACTTATCCTTCATCAGTAGTTAAATGTGTGCTATCTTCCCCAAAAAACATTTCCAGAAGCTAATAATTTGTTTTTCAGTAAAGATTATCAACCAAGGACAGGTTGTGGCATATCCCTTGGCCACAATCATCTGAATATAATGACAAATGGGGTCATTATTCCACATAACTCTTGAGGAGGAGAAGATTCAGTTCAAACAGTATATGAACACAAAGAAATTCATGAGCAGAAGGATGGTCCAGGTGGCCCTCTGTACAGGGGATGCTTTTGGAGAGAGGCTGGTGCTTTGAAGGTACTGAAAGTACCTCTTATGCCTGCACAAGAGAACCACCATGTATTCACTGGAGAGGGCCATGAGTCCCATGAGAAAGACATCTCGGAATACACCTAATACAGAAAATAAATGCCTTTGAAAGTAACTCATTGATAAAATCATGCACAATTTTGTATTATATACAATGCTAATTGAGGTCACATTAAGAATGGCAGTAGAAGAGTATGAGAAGGGAGCACTAAAGACCAAATAGAAGATCCACAGGAACATGAGGGAACACAGGTTTTGATGTGGGGATCTATGTTTGAACTTTGCCAAGCAGGAGCTTCTGGGACTGAGGGTGATGGCCTGCACAACACTCGGCAAGCAGGTGGCACAAATGGAAAAGCCCCTCAAAAACATGTACAAGTAGATAAATGATTTACACTTGATGTCATTCCAGAAGTCCTGAGACACAAAAACATTTGTACCTGTGCATCCCAAAATTATCAGCATCCCTAGGTGGATTAGGGCCAGGACACCAATGATCAAATCAGTGGGTTTGACCTTGTGCTGGAGAAGGAACGTGAAGATGTGAAAGAGAAGAAGGATGGTGTTGGCTGAGATCCCAAATCCAACTTCAGAGAAAAATGCACTTCTTATGCCAGTAAAATCATATAATTTGTTGGTATTTTTCATCTTTAGGCAAGGAATCCCATAGTATCTATCTTAGGAGAAAATGAAGACAAGGTCATTATTTCAAATAGTATCACCTCCATGAATCTCAGTCTATCCTATTACAATTAGGAAATTTCTGGATTTATCCCAACACACAACTTCAGCATTCAAGTCTCTCTGACACCCTCCAGGTGCCTTTTTCCTATTATTACCAAACTATGTCTGGATTATGTAATGATTTTTGGACTCCTACTGTACATCTACTTTTCTATCCAATCAGAATTTACATATTTTTGAAAATAGCTCTTAATTATAATCTCACCCTGAGGTTTTCTGAAGTAGTGTCACTTGATTTCCATCTTTTTCCTCTTTATTAAGCCCAAGGTACATATGGAAAACTACAATTTGTTGAATTCAATTGGAAGGGTGGCATAAGAGTGGAGAATTCTAACTCTCTGAAGAATGAATAACAATGGAGTAATTGTATACGTGAATATATGATTTCAGTGCTGTCTTTATTCTGGTTAACAGAGATAATATCATTAATAAATCAACTGAACCAACATTGAGAGGTGCATGCTGTAGGACAAATTATTTCAAATTGCATTTGTGAAGGGAGCACACATCTGTTTTCTCATCTGCAGTGTGAACATCATCCTGCCCCTTTCTTTGGGATGAGATGAGAGACAAATCAAATTATGTACTCACCCCTTAGATTTGGATGTGCAGCCTCACTTGCTTTGCAACATCATGTCACAGAGCTCAGTGTGCCCACTGTTGCCACTCCTCTCATCCTACTTTTCTATTCACTATGATAAAAATGGACAAAGGGGATCGGGGAGGTCAAACTGGTCCTGCTTTAAGCAAGCATATTTAGGACTGCGGTTCAGAAAGTCAACACCCTCTACATTTGTAGCACTAATTATGCTGAAAATCTATGAAGAGCACTAGGGAGCAATGGCTGGCACTTCAGGGAAGGCAAAACTGTCACCCAGGAGATGTCAGTTCTGCAGGCACTTCTGCTGTGAAATACACAAACTCCAGCAACGTGATTAGCAAAATGCTGGACAATGTTTGGGCAGGTGAAGAGCAACTATGTGTGAGAAATAGAGGGGAGAATTATTGGTTGCTTATGTAAATTATTAGGGTTGTACAGTACAGTGTTCACATGTAGAGCTGTGATATTTGTATTATAGTTATTTAAAATTTCTCTTGAGAGAATTCAATAGGAGAGAAAATATTCTTTAAAAATATTTTTATTTGTAGATGGACTCAATATCTTCTTCTTATTTATTTTTATGTGGTGCTGAGGATGAAACCCAGTACCCTAAGTACTAGGCAAGCACTCTACCACTGAACCACATTCCCAGCCCAAGAAAGTGTTGTTTTAAAACAAAAGAAAACAAAAACCAGAAAGCCCCAGAGATGCTTCTTTGCAGACCCCAAGTTGTCATTACTGGGAAACACAAGCAGTCCTACAGGAGAATTTGTCTTCCCCTAAACTCTCTCTGATTTAGTGTATAAGATTCAAGTCCTACTTCCTTGATCAAAAGGTTTGGCTTTCCACATTCATCTCTTCTTTGTATCTTAGTTACAAGAAAAAGAGATGGGTTCATATTTATCTGTTCATGCTAAAGACATGAAAAGTTGAGTTTGGGAAAAAAATCTGAAAGTTAGGTACAGTTGCAAGGACAGGATGGTATTTGAGTGACCTAAATATTCTAAAGAAAATCAGATTCTGACATTTCCATTGTAATAGAAATTAGAAAAAGTACCTTTTTTAGTGGCCAGAACATTAAAGACTAATAAACACAAATGAACACTAATATTCTTCCCCTACAATCTCAAGAATTATATTCCTGGGTGTTTTGAAGGCAGGAATGGGAAATGACCAGCTTGTTCATTTGATTTTTTAAAAATATTTAATATACTTCCAATCCTCCTCATCTTGAAAATCTCATTTGACATCTTCTAATTGAATGAGTACAGGGTAAGGGAATATTTAATTGGTGAAATTAATTTGGATCCAAAGTATTCATGAGAAAATACATGTAGGTACTTTAAAGCAATGTGAGATCCCCTTCTATAAAATAAGGTTTTGTATATGGAATGTCATTTCCTTTTAAAGGTTTCAAAACTTGTAATGACTCAAACTATAGAAGTTGCTTGCATCAACAATAGATCTATTTGATTTATAAGATGACAGAAGCAAACTTATAAGTAATAATTATGGTCTACCTGAAAATATGACACACCATACATAAGTTGTCTGGCTAGATGTCAGACAAAATAGAAAGCCCAAACTTATTGCTATTAACTATGAAAAAATTGTCTAACTTTAGAAAGAACTAAATTAAATAAGCAAACTTTCTTAGAAAAACATATACCCTCATTACACCACACAGAACACAGTCCTCTGGGCTAATTAGGACTGTTGAACTTGAAATCTCCTCTGCAGCTACTGGGAACTCATTAGTAGAGTCAAATTCCCTCCTTCCATAGCCTTTCTTCAGGACCCACCTGCATGCTACTTCTTCATCTGAGGACACAGCGGCACTTACCTAGATGGCAGGGCATGGGAGGACTCCATGCAGCTGAGAAGAGCCCAAAGAGTTGTAAGTTTGAAGCACAGGGTGTTTTAAGTCTTTCTCTGTGGGCCTGTAATTTTAATATCTGTAGGAAGGTGACAAAATCTCATTGGAAAACACAGAACTGTGGCTGCCCCAGTGGAAAATGTCATCTATCTCTTAATTTTACTTTATTCCCTGGTGGATAATAACAAACCTGGAACAGCTGGGCTCCAAACTTTTTTATAAATTCCCTGGACACATCTGGAGAGGGATCTTAATTGGAATCATGTCTCCATGTTGACAATCCCAGTTACTCTAACTCTGATCCTAAGATCAAATTATTTCGAACCCATTCCACAATATACAGTGCCTCTACTTTGGGGTGAGGTATTTCTGGCACCTCCCATGGTTTCTCAGTGGCTCTGAGGGTCCTCTCTGCATGAAGTGTGATGAGTCCCTCTTCCCTATGTTCTTCCCACATGGACCACCTAGTTTCTGGGTACTGTTATTTCTGTATTCCATCATTTTCAAACTGGCAGTTTTGTGATTCAGGTTCAAAGCTAATATTAAAATCCATCTGAATTGAGATGAGAAGTAAAAAAGTAGAGGCAGAGCTGAAGGCCACAGGTTGAGGAGGTAAGAAACAGGTTAAATGTAGTGAGAATTGAGGCAGATCCTGAGCCAGGATTCTGCTCTAAGGAAACTGCACAATCCACTCTGATCCCCACTAATAGAGATGGGAGGCCTGCACTTCCTCTGAGACAAACCAGGTAAAATTAGGCTCACTCTCCTCTGTATATATTAAGTTATAAAAAGCATTATAAACTTTCTTTCTATTAGGTGGAAGGATGTGAAGGTAGTGGAAGTAGTATGCAGATAGGAAGGAGAGTAGAGTGAAACAGACATTATTACCTCATAAACATATATGACTGGGGCCGTGGACATTGCCCAGTTGGTAGAGTGCTTGCCTCACAAACACAAGGCCCTAGGTTCAATCCCCAGCACTGCAAAACCACCACCACAACAAAAAATATATGACTGCATGACCAGAGTGATCCTACAATATGTACAATCAGAAAATATGAAGTTATAGTCCACTTATGAATGATATATCAAAATGTATAAGAGCTTTCTACCATCATGTACAACTAATTAGAACAAATAAAAATCAGTTTAAAAATGAAATGGAGCCCTGTGACCTGGAGTCAAAATAAAATAAAATCAAGTAGACCCAGTGATGTTCCAGATGTTGGAATAAGAAGATAAATTTTTATCATAGCCTTTATCAATATGTGAAGGGTTAATAAAAGTATCACAACAAATTAAAAATTAGTTATTTCTAGAGAGAATCAAACTTGAACTAAATGAAAATACATAAAATAACAACTCTAATATCTTCTGGCTAAAATTCCACGTGGTTGGGTTGGGGTGGTTTGAAAACTGCACAAGAAAGTTACAATTGCCAAAGCATAATACCTTAAAATTCATGTTAGAGGGAAATAAAATAGGATAAGAGCACAAGTAGTTGAACAGGCAGTTCAACATATGTGAAATTAGGGCAAACTCATCTGGGAAGGAGGCAGACCAGGGTTTCAAGCACTGTGGAAAAGTGTGTCCCCATATGCAACCCAGTCCTGACTCAGCTAAACCTCTTCCTTTGGTGACCTGCATTTTGCCCTACTCTGATGCCTTGCATGTCATGACCTATTGATCAGCAAGGTGCCACCTTGAATCCTGTCCCACATGTACACTCATTCCCTGGCAGACTCCTGGGGTGAGTGTGGCACAGGGTTGGTTTGTGTCCCTCCCCAACTTCGTAAAGTCTGCTTTTGTGTGGAGCCACTGAGAGCTCTATGGAGAGGTAAAAAAGTATAGAGACACAACCTTGTTCTACTGTGGACTTGCTGTGTGAATTTGGGCAGGTGAGTCCATTCTCTATTTGTCTAAGTTTCCTTAATTTTTAATAGAAAAATGACTCCATCTTTAATTGTAAGGGTTAGGCACCAATATATGTACAACGGGAGTCTAGCTCCAACCAGTTATACAAGAATATTTGGGAAATAGGTCTCAGGCTTTGAATTTATTAAAGCTTTCAGGAATGTTCTCATATGTGTTAACTAGACTAGAAGAAATACTAATGGACCAAGGTCTGGAGTGGATCAGCATGCATTTGAATTCTGGTTTTTATATATTTATAGAGTCTTGAATAGATTTTTAACCTCTCAGTGCCTCTATTTATTCATCTGTAGGATGGGGCTAATGCCACTTGCTTCCTAAGACTACAATGAGAAGTAAATGACTTCATAGATAGTAGATCCTTGGTGCACAGTGAGTGTTCCCTAAGGCAGGGGAGGTTGAGTCTTTATCTTTTTGCTTTAATGGTGGACACTCAGTGGTATCTCAGGCAAAGCTCTGAGCAACTTAGCAATCATCTGTCTCAAAATAAAATACAAAAAATGCCTGGGGTTCTTACTCAGTGGTGAATTATGGACAATTTCAATCCCTGGTACTCCAAAACAATCATTTTATTAGTGCATTGTAATTATCTTAACAGTATGTTCACTGGGACATAGCCATGTATATGCATAACAACATTTGATCAGTTCCATTCCTCAGTGCCTGACTTTTCCTCTCATCCTCTCTCCCATGAGCCTCTACTCTACTCTTCTCCCTCCTGTTCACATGAGATCCCCTTTCTTTTTTGCAATCCATATTTCTTTCTATCTTTCATGTAGGAGAGAAAGCACAACACTTGACTTTGAGTCTGGTTTATTTTAATTAGCATGATATTCTACAGGTTCATTCATTTCTGATATATGACATTATTCCATTCTTTATGGGTGAGGAGAATGAGTACAGTTGTGAAGAGATATGTAGATGCTATTTCCTGGGAATGTCACCTGCCAGCAACCAGAAGCTTCCATGTTATGCCAAGCCTGCTTTTGTGGGAACCAGAGAACTGAGACCCAGGGAGAAAAAGATCTGATGTGAAGCCCCCTGATGTGGGGCCCTCCCATCTGTGTCTTTTATTGCTTGTATACCCACTAAGCAGACTGGCAACATTAAGTGTCATTCATTGTCTGCATTGACTACTATGTTGTCTCTGTGGCTGAGTTTTCATTACAGTTTTGTGCCTGAGAGAAGGGAGTCAGCCTGAAGTTGAAATATCAGCATCCTCCAGGTGTTAGCTGTGGGACTCAGCTCCTTCCCACAATTCATTCTCTTGTGTCCATTCATGCAACTGTATTTAGCAGCTTTACAGTGGCCAGCCCTTCACATAGCATTTCTGCTGTTCTAGCCCTGAGCTCTGGAATCTGGAGTCAGAGAAGACCTGGGCCCACTGGCCTGGTGAACTTGGTTAAATGATTTTATTTTTCTGCAATTTAGTTTTCCCATATTGTAAAGTGGGACTGACACCTAGTAATGGTGACACTTAATGACAGCAGAAGCCATTCCTGAGCATATACTGGACTAATGTGTTTGGGACTTTATCCCTGCTCTCTTCACTGGCAGCAGAAACCCAGTGAGCAAGAGCCATGTTCACACCCATCTTGCAGGACAGAAAGGCAGAGCCATGTAGAAGATAACTTGCTCAAGGTCATGCATCTAGCAAATGGCAGCTTCATTCTGACTGTGGGGACAGAGAAGCAAATGCCCAGGTAAGCATGGTACAGGGATGGTAGGTCACGAACAGGTCTTACAGCAGGAAAGGAAGGTGTATGCAATGGGAGGCTCCACTATGACTAGGGGTCCCTGATGAGGTGAGAGCTGAAACCAGAGTGCAGGGCAGAAGCAGGCTGTACTCCTGTCTTAAAGAGGTGGCTCAGAGAAGACCAGCTCAGGAAGCTTGAGCCTACCTGACCCTTTGCTAACAGGGAAATGGCCCTGTGGACGGCTTCTAAATTTGATGTGTAGAAAGGAAGAATGTGGGGATGTGCCTTAGTGGGGTGCTCTGATCTCCTTGCTGTTGTTTCTGCAGATACATGGATGCACACAAGGAGGGAGACTCAGAGAGTCCATGACCTGTTCAAAACTGAAACAAGTGTTCATATGGGTGGAAAAAGTTGAGAGGACAGAATTCTCATTTGATATGTATGTTAGTCTGTTTGGACTGCTCTAATGAAATACCAGAAATTATGTACCTTACAAGCAGCAGGATTTCAAATGTGCAATTCTTGAAGCTAGGATATTCAAGATAAAATCTCCAGGCTATTAATTGACTGGGGAGGAGCTTCTCCCTCATAGGCAGCTCTGATGTTCAGGAGTGTGTTCCCTGATGTACCTAGGTTTAACCCCCACAAGGTGATGGTGAGCAAGTGGGTCCTTGGGGGATGTGATGAAGTCATGAGGCTGGAGCCATCATCAGGAGAATTTTTGTCCTTATGAACACATAAGGCTAGCTGGCTCCTTCCACCACGTGAGGACACAACCAGAAGCTCCCATACATCAAGAATTTCCTCAGCAGACATTGAATCTCCTGGATCTTTATTCTTCTGCCCTGTGAAAAATGCGTGTCTATGGCTTATAAAGCACCCAGTCTACTATAACTTATTATACCAGGTGATCAGAGTAAAGCAGTGCACTGTCTGCCTGTGTCTCACAGGATAAGATGAGAGGTCCCTTTGAGGTTATTTTTTCATAAAGGAAAATAATTCCATTCCTGTGACTCCACCCCATGACCTAATAACATCCAAGGCTCCTCCTATCATCACCTTGGGAGTTTAGAATTTCAAGACACCAATTGAGAAGACATAAACATTCAGAACATAGTAAAAAGCAGGGCCCTTCCTTGGTTAAGGGTATCATCGAAGTGCCTGGTGCACAGGTGTTAGTGGATCCTCCCCTTCACTTTGTGAATTCTTGAGGACATGTGTGCCATAATATAGTCCTCAGTAGAGAGTATATCTTCATATCTGATGGGACAGCTGGTGGACAACTTCCCAAGAGTTGAGGACTGAGTGTGACAGCTGAGTGATTATCCGCCCAAACCATCAAGGACTTTAGGATTGTGAGAGCTGTGTCCTTCAGACCCATGCCCAAAGTGGATGAGGAAAGGGTCCCTAGAAGAGGTGAGTGTATCAGCCTTGCCCCTGTTCTCAGGATCTGCTGTGAAAGCCTGTCAGAAGGACACGGAATCTCATACTGGGCCCACATGGGAGATGGAGGAGGTTGGCCCTGGATGCACATGAGAGGCTTTGGTTCTGCTCAGGTTCACAATAAGCTACAAAGACATTCAATTCTCTCTTCACATAGGTCCCAGGACTGGGTGTGTAGCCTGGCTCCTGGAAGAAGAATTTGAAACAAACTTTCAAGTTCTCTCTGTGTTCTTGTCATTAAACTATCAAAGAATCCTTCAGTGTATATTAATAGCAGCAACTGTGCACTCAGCAGACTGGACACTCTGGATTAGAAGTGGCCCCTGCCCTTGTGGCCTGCACCCTTGTGACCTCCAGTCTAATGGAGAAAGCATGGGACCCATGTGGCCCATGCTGTGCTGACAGTAGATATTGCTAATAAATCCTGGCACCCTTTATTGATGAGTCCTGACCAGCAACTGTTACTCCACAACCATGATTGTTATTTTAGGTAAGAATCGTGTGCACATTGGACTGTAAGATCATGGAAATCACACAAGGTTAAGCAATCATTTAGTACTAGGATAAAATGGTTTATGTTGGGGGGTCAGTCTCCCACCTGTCTCTCAGGCTTGATTTTTGTCTCTTTGATTTAATCCTAAGTTTTTAAAATATAACTTACTTATATGGGTTAAATATAAACCCATGTTAAAATACACTGCATTCTTATCTCTACCCCTGTCCCCTCTAGTCTATTCCAACTGCCCCTTCTGAGTATCTGTTTTGTTTCTGGTGCACATTCTAACAATTTCTTCTTCTGGTAGATGGCAAGAATGGTAATATATTCTTATGTCCCTTCCCTTTTCACCCAAATGTAGTGGTGTTGTATATCCCATCTTCCCCTTTCATTTAAAACAACCTGGAAAACACTCCACATATTCAAAGGTCTTAACTTTCTGTGGTGTGAATAGACCAGAGTTGCGACTATTTTGCATGATGGACATTAGTGCTGTTTTCAAGCTTCATATTTTACCAAAACTGCTGTAGTGAATAACTCTGAGCATCTATTTTGTAGTTTTACAAGTGCATCTGAAAGGTTCAATCCTGCAAGAAATATCTCTTGATTAATGGTTAAATATGTCTTTGATTGCAAATAACAAAGCCCTATTGGATGAGGGATTATGATATTTTTCTCTCTACAGCAGGTATAAGAGCTCATGTTTCCTGTAGCCTCTCCAGGAGATAGTAAACACATTTTGGAATTTCTGTGTACTATCTTCTTTCCTTTCCTGAGAGAATCTTTTTGCTATTTGTGAATTTTTCATTTTCCTTAGGGTTGATTCCATGTAATGGTTACAGAAGGCAACAGCAGTACCCTTAATAAACCCATGACCTGATGAGAGACAGAGAGAGATGCTGAAACAAATCATTTCTTTCCAATATGGTAATCACCAAGTGAACTTTGTCTTTCAGTGAATTACTTAATGTAATCTAAGTTCTCAAATCCATGAGCTGAGAGTCATACACAATGTTTATTATTATTTTGCTGTTCAGGTATTACTTATGATAACACCTCTCATTTTATAGTTAGAGGTTTATCAATTTACTGACATTTAGAAAGAATCAGAGACCATGAGTCATAGAAGAAGGACATCCTGGAATACACCCAATAGGGGAAATAAATGTGTTAACAAGTAATTCATTGGCATAATCATGCAGCATACAATAATACATATGACAACATGAGGTCACATTGGGAATAGGAGTGAAACAGAATGAGAAGGGAGTAATCAAGGAGAAGTAAAAGATCCACAGAAAGAACAGGTGAACACAAGCTCTGATGTGGGAATTTATGTCTGAATATTGCCAAGAAGGTGCTTC
>NW_025920550.1:0-59035 GCF_902686445.1 Sciurus carolinensis | reverse complement strand
ACTGTATTGAGCAACACCCAAACAACTCACATAGCCCTCCATAAACATCCCAGTAAATACTCCCTATAAACACCAGACAGATGTTAATTCAAACCTCAGAATGCCCATGCTACACACCTGAACCAGTGCTACATACACAACACAGATAGATCTCACTTCCAACCAAAAACTCTCCCTACTCATCTCTGTGTGCTGCATATACACACTTAAAAGAACCCACATCATTCTCCATTGAAAGTGCTCACATATACTTCAGAGATTTCTTACACTATCCTAAAAATCCCTTCCATAAAACACAGTGTGTTCTCCCTACACATATAAGAGAGATTTCACTATTCACTTCAGGGTGTCCTCCCTCCACAACTGTATCATCTCTACTCAGACATTAGGTTCACTTACACTCCCATAGATTATTTGGCATATCTAATAGAAAACTCCCTACACACCTATGAATGGCACACATCAGAATGCCATCAGTATGATTTAAACGAGCCCTCACTATACACCTCAGAGAACCTACACTACAAAGTTCAGAGAGTCTTCCCTACACATCTCAGCAAGTCTGACCTTCACATGGCATAGGCCTCCCTTCACACGTCATAAGGTCCTCCCTTCTACATCAGTTTTTCCTCCCTACTTCTCTTACAAAGCTCTCACTACTCAACTAAAAATGCCCTCCATAAACAACTCATTGAGTCCTCTCTATTCATCTCAGTCCACATTCTTTATACACCTGAGTGACCCCTCCCAACTCATCTAAGAAGGACCACCCAAAAACATCATAGAGACCTCTGACACATGTCAAAAATCTCTTCTATGGACCTTATAGAAGTTCCTCTCAACACATCAGAGACTGCAAGCTACCAACCTCAGAGTTCTCTCTACACACCTCAAAGTAACCTTCATTCACATCAAAGAAAGTCCTTCCTACTTACCTCAACAACAGTATCTACACACCTCAGCGAGACTTTCCTATACACTTCAGCAAGTACAAATTAGATTCCTTTAAAAGCCCTCTTTACTAACTACACTTCATTTCAAGTACTCTAAATCTCTCAGAAAGCCCATCTACACACCTCAGAAAGCCCTCAATACATCCCTAATGGAGCCCTTTCAATTCATAACAAAGGCCATCCCTTAGCATTCCAAATACTGACCTCAAACCAGAACCCAACCCTAGCTCTAACCCTAACAATATATACACCATAAATACCACAGAGAGCTCTTGCTGACACTGACAGTGACCATGACCCTGACCTTGACACATTACTGATCCTAATGCTAACCTTAACCTTAACCTCATAGAACCTTCCATTCTACATCAGTGTTTTCTCCCTGCTCATGTCACAGAGCTCTCATGCCTTATCTTAAAAGGCCCACCAAACACTACTCAAAAAGCCCTTTCTACAATTCACAGAACAACCTTCCTATGTACCTCTGTGAGCCCTCCAAGCTCACCTCAGGAAACCCTCCCACACACCACTAGGATATCTCAAACAAATGTTGTAGAACTCTCTTACACATGTCATAGTTCACTCCCTCCACAGTCACATACTACCAACCTAAAGCACCTCCCAAATAATCTCAGAGTACCCTCCTTAGACATCAAAGAAAGCTGATTCTACTTACCTCACTTGCATTTTCTACACACTTCAGAGGGACATCCTTACATATCTGTTTTTACAAATTAGATTCCTTTGCAAGCCAGTTCTACTAAGTAAATTTCTTTGCAAGTGCACTATAAACACCTCAGAGAGTCTATCTACTGATGACAGAAAGTCCTCAATATACATCTCATAGAACCCTTTTGATTCACCACAGAGACCTTCCCTATAAATTGCAAATACTAAACCTGACCCTGAGCTTGATGCTAACCCTGATTTAAACCTAAATTTCAGTTCTTCTTACATGCCAGGAAGCACTCCCTGACACTGATATTGACCAGGAACCAGAACCTGACCATAAATCCTGACCCAAAGCCTAACATAATAGTTCCTTTCCTCATTTATCACTTTGTTCTCCCTACTCATCTTACAAACTTCTGACAACTTACCTCAAATTGCCCTTGAAACACAATTCAGTTAGCCCTTTCTACACTTTACAGAGCACCTTCCTTATTCACCTTTGTGAACCCTCTCAACTCATCTCATGGGGGCACTCCCACATATGTAAAGGAGCCCCCTGACACACATAATAGTACCCTTCTTACACAGCTCAGAGGACACACCCTACAAATCTCAGAGAGCCCTCTGTACACACATCTTAGTTTCTTGCTGACACATCAAAGAATACCCTCACTACACTTCTGAGTAACTGTCCCTATACATCTCAGAGAGACATCCTTACAGACCTCAGTGAGTACTCACTATGGTTTTTTGGAAGCCTTCCCTAATCACCTCAGAGAGTCTGTGTACTCACCTCAAGGAACCCTCATAATACACCACAGAGTGCCATTATAATGATTCAGAGAGCCATTTACACACACAACAGAGACCTTCCCATTACAATGCAAATACTGATTTGTGTCCTAACACCAACACTGAACTGAACCTTGACACTCTAACTCTAACATTAACCCCTAATTCTGATACTAACTCTAAATATAACCCTGATCCAAGCTCTATACTCAAAAACTAACCTTAAACCTAAGAGTAAACCTTCCTTCTCAGCTCAGAATCATCTCCATACAAAAATAACAGAAGCCTCCCTACGCATCTGAGTGCCCTCCTGACACATTGAACAAGGTCCTCATTATTTGTCTCAAGAGAAGTCCCTATATACCTGAAATAGACATATCCCTATACAAATAAGTGAGTATATACAATACTCCTTTTCAAGTCCTTCTAAACAACTGACTGAACCTTTCTATTAATCTCATAAAACCCTCACTATACTCTTCGGAAATCCCTTTTGACTGGCCTACCATATACACCAAAAATACCCCTAATTATTTAATTCAGCACTCACACTCATGTCAATTAGCCCTCCTACAAACCTCATAAAGCCCTCCTACACCCCTCAGAGACCCCTCCCACAATACCTCATAGAGCCCTCCTTACACAATAAAAAGAATTCACTTTCACACCTCAGAGAAATTTCCTATATGCCTCAAAAGTACCTCCCTATATATCTAAGGATTTCCTCCCTACTCACATTAAGAACCCTTCCTACACAACTCTAAATCCCATCCATACTCACCTTAGAGACACACCCTCCACACTTCATTGAAAAACCCTAAGCAACTCAGAAAGCCCTCCTTATACACCACAGAGAGTAAGCCCTAAAAATGCCAGAGAACTGTTAATTCAAACCTCAGAATGCTCGTGCTACACCCCTCAGCAAACCCTACCCACACATCTCAGATAGACCTCAATATTCACCAAAAACTCTCCCTACTCACCTCCCAGGGCCTTACATACACACCTGAAACATTTTGGCTACTATCCTAAAAGAAACCTTCCACCACAGGGTATTCTCCTTGCTTATATAAGGTGGATCTGTTTATTTACTTCACAGGGCCCTCAATAAACAACTGAGATAGCACTTCTACATGGGCAAAAGTCATTTTTCACACCTCATAGATAGCTTCTGCACTCCTAATGGAGACTTCTGTACACACCTCAGAAAGTCCACACAACAAATCTCAGAGAGCTCTTCCTTTCCTACACACCTCACAGTCACCTTCCTACACATCTCAGAAAGCCCTCCACACTCATATCAATCAAACTTGCTACACAACAGAGTACCATCCATTCACACCATGGAAGTCTATATTACACACATAATTTATCAATCCCTACAGAACTCAGAGAGCAGTTGCCAAATAGTACACACCACCTCTCTACACTACTTTTACAATTCAGAGGACTCAGTTACACATTCATAGAGCCCTCCTTTCAAACCTGAGTTTGTCCTCCTTATTCATGTCAGAATTCTCCAGTTACCTTGGAAATACATGTCTACATCCCTTAGAGAGTATATAGCTCTCACCAAAGAGGACACTCCCTAAACACTCCATTCAACTATCCTCTCTACAAATCTCAGAAAGGTTTCTATACAAACCTCAGAATGCCATTTTATCAAAACTCAAATCTCAAAAAAATGCTACCTGTGCATCTCAGGCAACCTGCAGTACTCACCAAAAAGCACTCTCTATTCACTGCCAAGACCAAAATTACAAAACTCAGAGAGTTCTCTTCATACTCAATTGAGTGCCCTCCCAAAAGCCTCAAAGATTCCCTATACTGTCTTCAAAGGATTGTCCCATCAAACTTTAGTATGTTCTCCATACCCAAATCAAAGATATCACACTATTCACTTCAGAGGGCCTTCCCTACAGCACTGAGACAGCAATTCTTCTCAGATGTAAAGCCCTCTTACACCCCTCATAGATTCTTCTGCACACCTAATAGGGACCACCCTACACACCCCTATGAGTCTTCCCTTCACATATCAGTGTGCCATCCCTATGCATTTCAATGAGTCCTCACCAAACATTTCATGGTACCTACACAATAAAAGCTCAGAGAGCCCTCCCTACTCATCTCAGTGAATCCTACCTACACACCAAAGAGATACTCCACTCCACACCTCATAATGCCTCCCTTTCTTTATGAATTTGTCCTCCATACTCATCTCATAGAGTTCTCTCTTCTCATCTCAAATGGTTCTCTGAGCACAACTCACTATAGTTCTTTCTACTCATTTCAGTAAACACTCTGTATAGACCTGTGTGAGTCCTCTCATCAGCTCACAGTTGAACCACCAACACATGTCTAATAATCTTCTGACATGTCATAGAGTTCTCCTTCACATCTAATAGTGTACTCTACACAGCTCAAAGACCATGCACTACTAACCTCAAAGAGCCCTCCTTACACACCATAGAGTATCATTTATGCACATGAATAAAAACACTCTCCAATCACCTCAAAGCAATATCTCTACACACCTCAGAGAGACATCTGTACATACCTCACTGTATACAAACTATATTTGTTTTAAAGCCCCTTTCAATATCTATACTTCTTTGCAAGTCTTCTCTAAATACATCAAATAGCCTATCTATGCACATCAGAAAGCCTTCAATGCACACCTTAGAGAACACTTTTGAATCACTACATAGGCCTTCTTTGTCCACCACAAACAATGACCCTGATCCTGAACCTAACCTTAGACCTAACCCTAACTCTAACCCCAAGGTCTCCCTACATAAAATAGAGGTCCCTCCCTGATCATGATGCTGACCATGATCATGACCTTGACCCTAAACTCTAAACCTAACCACAACCCACACCCTAACCTCATAGTTTTCTCCCTTCTACATCAATTTGCCCTCCCTACTCATCTCTCAGAGATCTCACTTCTTCCCTTAAAAGGCCCTTCAAACACAACTCACTGAACCATTCCTACACAACACAAGCATCTTTCCTCTGCACTACTGTGTGTCCTTCCTCAGAGGGACTCCCTACACACCAGAGTGCACCCTCATACAAATCAAAGGAAGTCCTCTCTACCCACATCAAAAGCAGTTCCTAAACACCTCAGAGAAGTCTTGCTACACACTTCATGTCTATATACCTCACTGGGTACAAAATATATTCCTTTCCAAGCACTCCCTACTATCTATTTTTCTTGGAAAGGCTTATTTAAACACAACAGACAGCCTGTCAACCCATCTTAGAAAGTGATTAATACATATCTCAAAGAGTCTTTTCAACTTATCACTGAGTCATTCTTTATACACTGAAAATACTGACCATGACCCTTAACAACCCTAATCCTAACCATAACCATAAACACAAGCCCTTCCTACATACCACAGAAGACTGTCCCTGAACCTGACACTGAGCAAGATATGGATCCTGACCCAAAACTGTAAGTCACACCCTAACTCTAACACAAAATCTATAGTTCTTTCCCTTTTATATCACTATTTCTTCCCTACTGATCTCACAGTGCTCTCAATACTCACCTCAAAAGGTTGTCTGTAAACAACTTACTGAGGTTTTTCTACTCAGCAAAGAACACCATCCCTATGTACATCTGTGAAGCATTTCAACTCACTTCAGGGCGCCCTCCCACACACATCAAGGGGCCCTCCTATAACCATCAATGGGTCCTCTCTATGTATCTCAGAGACCTCCTATGCGATGAAGACAAGCAAGAGAACCTTTCCTCCACACCTAAAACACACCTCCCTACACATCTAAGTAATTCTTACCTATTTAAATCAAGAACCCTTCATACACACTTAAAGGTGCCATGCATACATACCTTCGGGATGCTTCCTCAACATGTTTTTGAGCAACACCTAAACAATAAAGAAAACCCTCTTCATACACCCCAAAGAGTACTCCTTAGAGATTCCAGAGAAATGTTAATTCAAACTTCAGAATGCCTTTGCTAAACCTCTTAGTGAACACTACCTACATATCTCAGATAGACCTCACTACACACCAAAAAGTCTTCCTTAATTACTTGCGAGTGTTGTACCTATACAACTCAAAGATCACTTGTGATACTCTTTGGATTGGCCTTCCTAAGCAGCATTGATATCACCTCTAGTATCCCAAAGAACATTCCTATCACACCATAGTGTATTCTTCCTATTCATATCAAATGGATCTCACTATTAATTTCAAAGGACCCTTGTACACAAACCAAATAGCACTGCTGCACAGATAAAAAACATTGACACTTGCAGATATTTATGCTGCACACCTGATACCTCCAAATGCATATCGGAGCATCTGAACTACAAACTTCAGGGGGATCTCTGTCCATACTTCAAAGTACCATAACTACACATTATAGACACCTCCCTATACAACTGAGAAAGCCCTCCCTGCTCAAAACAGGTACCCTTACATCTCATAGGACCTTCCATACACATTTCAGAAATAATTCCCACACACCTCATTGAGCAATTCCTATATATCTCAGAGAACTGTCACTAAACATGACACACCACATTTCTGCACACCTCACATTGCCGTACTTTCAAAATTCAGTGGGCCTATAACCCACTTCATAGAGCTCTCCTTTAAAACCTCATTTAATCCACACAATTTATTTCAGAGGTCTCTTCTTATTCACATTAGGGGGGACATTCCTACACAACTTGGGAGTTCTCAATATTCATCTAAGAGTACCATCCCTATACACCCCAATCAAGAGTTCTCCCTACAAATCTCAGAGAGACATCCATACAAACCTTACAATGCCTTTTAAGCAAACCTCAAAAAATTCTACCTATATATATACTAGATAACTCTCACTACCCAACAAAATACCCTCCCTATTCGCCTCCAGACACCATAAGTACAAACCTCAGATATTTCTTTAAGTGCCCTCCTAAAATGCCTCTGATTCCATTCACTGTCCTCAACAGACACACCCATCACACCCCAGTATGTTCTTCCTACTCTTATTAGATATATTTCACTGTTGCCTTGAGAAGATCATCCCTACACAACTGAGATAGCCTTTCTAACAAGTCATAAAGCCTTCCTACACCTCTCATAAATACCTCTGCACACCATAACAGGGACCTATCTAGAAACCTCTGAAAACCCTCCCTACACATATCAGAGTTCTGTCCCTATGTATTTCAATGACCCCTATTTTTACAGCTCAAAAAACTACACTACAAATCTCACACAGCACACACTACTTATATCGGGGAGTCCTTCCTACACACTGTATAGATCACCCAATCAATATCTCATAGGTTCCCTCATTTCTATGTAATTTTTTCTCCTCCATACTTATCTCACAGAGCTCCCACTATTCACATTTAATGGCCTTCTGAACACAACTGAGTCTTTCCTGCTCATCTGAGTATGCATTCCCTATGGACTGGGTGAACCATCAAAATGCTTCTTAGAGGGCACTCCCACACACATCTAAGAGACCTATGACACACATAACAACCCTGCTACACTCCTCATATAACCCTCTTTACTCATCTCACAAAATACAAGTCTGAAAACCATTCATACAGCAATTAGAGTATCCTCCATACACATTAAAGAAAGTTATCCCTACTCAACTCAAGAGCAGTCCCTACATGCCACACAGTCATCTCTACATACCTCAGTGTGTACAAACTGTACTGCTTTAGAAGCCCTCTCTCCTACCTATACTTCTTCACAAGCCCACCCTAAGCACAAGAAGATCTATTTATGCATTTTTGAGAACCCTCAATACACACCACAGAGAAACCATTCTACTCACAACAAAGGTTTTTCCTATACACCACAAATGCTAACCCTGATCCTGAACCTAACACTTACCCCAGTCCAACCATAATCCTCAACTCATAGTGCCCTCCCATCCACATCAGTTTGTCCTCTCCTCTTAATTCAATAACCTTTCACCACTCACATCAAACAGCCCTCTGGAAACAGCTCACTGATCTCTTTCTATCATTCATGGAGCTCCATACCTATGTAACTGTAAGCCCTCCCAACTCACCTCAGGAGTCCTTCCCAGAAATGTAAAGAGCACTCAGATAAACATCATAAAATCTTCCTAAATACCTCAAGTTCACACTACACAGACCAGAGGACACTCACTACAAATATCAAGGATCCCACCCTGTAAACATCAGAGTGCATTGTAGACACATAAAAATGCCTTCACTACTCATTGCAATATCTACCTACACATTTCACAGAGAAAGTCAACAGAGCTAAGTGAGTACACATCATACTCCTTTTCAAATCCTAAATACACACCTCAGCAAACTCTAACCAAACACCTCAGACTGACCTCATTGCTCACATAGCCCCTTCCATAGGATAGAGCCCTCCTTATTTACTTCCAAAGGCTATACCTAGACACCTTACAGTCCCCATGATTCCTTTTTGACTGACCTCCCTAAACACCACAGAGATTCCCTGTACTATCCTCAAAGAAAACTCCCATCACAACTCCTTGTTCTTCTTAATCATATCATAGGCACCTCTGTGAGCCTTTCCAACTAACAACAGTGGGCCCTCCCACATACATAAAGGAGCCCTCCCACACCCTTCAGAAGGCCCTTTATACATGCCTCAGAGAGACCTCACTACACAATAAAAAGAAGCCACTTCTCTACTTCAGAGAACCTTTCCTACTCACAAAAACTCACTTCCCTATACATCTAAGTAATCCCTCCCTAATGAAATCAAGAGACCTTCTTACACACTTGAAAGTGCTTTGCTGTACATTCTCACATTAGGAACACTTACTCCACACTTCTTTGAGAAACAACCAAACAATTCAGAAAGTCCTCCTTATCCTCCAAGCCAAATGATAAATTAATTCTCTTATGGGATTAACTTAGTGGCAACTGAAGGGAGGAAAGGTGTTACTGGAGGAGTTGTTTCATTGGAGGCATATGTGTGTGGTATACATTGTGTATCTGGTGAGTGAGTGTCTCTTTCTGCTTCATTCATATTAGCCATTTTCCTGCACCACACACTTCTGCCATGATATTTAACCTCATCTCAATGCCCAAAGAATGTGCCAGCTTTCCATGGACTGAGATCTCTGAAACTGTGAACTCTCAAATAAAAATTTCCTCCCTTATTATTGGTCTGGTCAAGCCTTTTAGTCACAACAGAGAAAAAACTGACATAAACACAGCCATAGCCCTTTCCATAGGAAAGAACCCTCCCTATTTACTTCCAAAGGCTATACCTAGACACCTTAGAGTCCCCATGATTCCTTTTTGACTGGCCTCCCTAAACAACACAGAGATTCCCTCTACTATCCTCAAAGAACACTCCCATCACAACTCCTTGTTCTTCTTAATCATATCTGGCACCTCTGTGAGCCTTTCCAACTAACAACAGTGGGCCCTCCCACATCCATAAAGGAGCTTTGTACTTTTACATAAGGAGTTTTGTACTTTTACATAAAGTACAAAGAAAGTACACTGAAAATACGTTATATAAAGGTTAATGTACATGCTCCAAAGTTAATGTTTGTGACTATGTGTATATACATAATGTTTCTGGCATTGACTAAAAACAACATAGTGAATTTCCAGCCCTGACTACACAATAAAAGCAACATTTAGGGCATTCTTATAATATATTCTGCCAGTTTTCTAAGCAAGGGAGTCTTGGTACAGACATTTTGAGACTGAACCAACAGTGGGACAGAATTTTAGTAGTAAAGTTTTTAAATTCTAACAGTGTGCTTGTCTAACTGAACTATCACTCTTCCTATGCAGATCTCTAAGGACAGACACATAATAATACCTTTCTTTGGATCCTGTATTTCCCATATTTTATAAGTGACTCTGACTCACTCCTCTGACCTCCTTACCTTCGAGGATTTTTTTGACCTACAAGGTGTACCTCCGGGAGTGTTGCCTATATTAATGGGTGAAGAAAGTTACCCTATGTCTGGATCCATATGGGCCACCAACTGTCTTAACCACTGCAACCAAACTCCCAGGACCAGCCAGGGGTGAAGGGGGATTGGAAAATATTCACAGACACATACCTTGAAGATTAAGCTGGGATCAGGTGGAGCTCTGCTCTCTGATGGAGATGTAGATCTAAAGAGTTATGCCAGCGATCTTTACTTATATATGTCTCATTATCAGGTTAAAGACTATGCAACCATTATTCTTTGTATTCAAGAAAGTTACAGAAACTAGCACATCCTGTGTTGATTTTCTGTAGTTGCAGGCTATAGTTGAAAAGTGCAATGTCAGGAGATTTCTGCAGCTCTCAAGAAGTCCATTGTTAAAAATTATTATAAAGTAGGAAGAAACTGGGGAAGTGGAGCTAGTAAAACATTGTGGTTGTCTAGCATAAGAATTCCTTCCTTCCCAGGATCTGTGTGCCTGAGATCAAGGTCAGAGCTGATAGGGCTCTTGCAGAGAGCCTGCTCATAAAGGGCATTGACACAGTAGCGAAGTATCCTCTGCTCTTTCACAGAAACCTTCCAAAGCACCAGGTATGCCACAGCCATGAGGTCATCAGAGACCCACAATCTCAACCACTGCTCTCCCATTCTCTATCACCACTCTCCACACTCTGGTTCACAGGAGACAGGGAATATCAGGAGATATCCCTAGTCTTCCCTCTGTCTCATAGATTGGATGCAATGTTTCTCTGGAAACACGTTCCCAAACTTTAAGGAACAAATCCTAGGTTTATTCTGCACCTGAGCCTGACTTGTTTACCAACAAGGAAATGGAAATAAATGGTCTTTAAAGAAAAACATAAATTATTATGCTATCTTATAGAAGAACTTGTTTTACAAAAATGGAGGAAAATGGTTAATCTGTGCTGTGTATAAGTTTTCTGAGTATCATGTTCAAAATGGTATATTCCCTTATTTTTTGCTGCCAGCCTGATATTCATATGTAATGAAAGCTCCATCAGCTAATGCCAAAACTGATTCAAAAGCAGAGGAAATATGACATCACTTTTAAATCAAAGTTGCTGTAGGTCTTAAAAGATTGATTTCTCTTTTACTATACTCTGCAATTCTGTCCTTTGAGTTAGTTCCACATTAAGGGCTCAAGAAAAGGATGAGAAAGAAAGAAAGAAGGAAGAAAAGAAAGAAAGAAAGAAAGAAAGAAAGAAAGAAAGAAAGAAAGAAAGAAAGAAAGAAAGAGAGAAAGAAAGAAAGAATCTGGATTGACCAGGTGTACCAGGCCTGAGAATGTCAGGGAATTCACTAATTTCCCTGCATTTTTTATTCTTTCCATTCACAGTAAGAAAAAATTAAAAGGATCCCATAAGTAAATATTGTTCTTACAAAGAGTCTCGTGAGGACTTCATGTTCTCCCAGAACTTTTTTCATATCTGAGCTGATTCTAATCTGATCCACTTGTGAAACATAACTGTCATGTTTCAAAGCCTCTGTCTTCTTCTGAGCTTCAGGGTATTTTTGTGAATTCAGCTTTGGTCCTGCAAGTGTTGTTCTTGTTTTGTGTTCCTTGAGTTTCTTGCCTAATGTTTTCCTCTACTGTCTTTACTCCGAGTCCAATTATTCAAGTGTTAACTCATAAATACACTGGAAAGGAAGAGATTCCTTTTGAAAAGACCTAAGGATGGAGAATATACAATGGTGAAAATGAGAGTAAATCTTCCATCTTGGAAAATTAGTAGCCCACATGAGACTTTCATTTTAGTCTTCCCCATGGATGGTAGATTCTATACCTTATGTCTCCAACTGCACAGGTCCTACAAATGTTTTATAAAAATTTATGACAAGCTTTATTTTAATTTATCAGTGGTTATATATGACATTCTGTGCAATAAACATCTGAAGCTCTTTTGTTTCATAACTGAGAATCTAAAATTATGTTCTTTGTTTTATATCAGTTTTTGCATATGTGTGCATACCTGTTATATGTTGTATCTACATATATGCTTTGTCTATATATTATGTATATGGTACCAAATTTGGCATATATTAAAAAATAAGCATTAATCAATTTACAATAAAATGGATCCAAATGTCTTTCAGTTCACATGACTAAAATTGGCTAAATAGATAAAAGTAAGATTGTCTTTAAATTTACTTGATTATTCATTTCTCTAAGTGGTCAAGCAATCAATATAGTGTTGATTTCTCTAAAATATTTAAAGTGTAATATCTATTTCTTATAGGAAGTGTCTTCAGTAAAAATTAATGGGTTAAAATGTTAAGTAGGCTGATCTAAAATCTTGGATGTCATGGATAACATAAGTTAAAATTAGATAAATTACATTTAACAGAAATAGACTAAGCATTTATAAAAGTACATGTTAAGGAGAAAAGTCAGTACCAATGAATCTACCATGATGATTCGATATTCAGGAATCTACCCTACCAAGTTAATATCAACAAATCTATATTGACAAATTGATATTGACTAATCAATATCAATGCATCTACACTGATGTTTTGATTTTGATGAACCCACAATGAAGAGTTGATGTCAATGAATCTACCCAGAATAGTTAAAATTGGTGAATCTATACATTGGGTTTATATGAATGAATTGAACCCAATGAGTCAATATTGATGAATCTACATCAACATGTAGATACTGACAAATATACCCAGAAGAGTAGATATCAACAAATATAGCCCAATGGATTGATATCAATGAATCTACATTGCTGAATCCATATCAACAAATTGATATTTATGATTCTACCCCTACAAGTTGATATCTACAAATCTCCACCAATGAGTCAATATTGACAAATCAACAAGTTAATTCTTTATCATCAAATCTACAAAGGTTGATATTGGTGAATCTACATTGATGAGTTGATGTTGATGAATCTACACCAAAGTTTTGATATCAATGAATCTACATCAAACCATTGATATTGATGGATCTATTCTGATGGGTTGATATTGATGAATCTACCCTGACAGGTTGATATAAATGAATCTACATTGATGTGAAGGGTAGATATTGATGAATATACCTAGAAGAGTAGATATCAAAACATATACCCCAGTGGGTTGTTATCAATGAATCTACATTGACAAATCCATACTGACAAATCCATATTGATGACTCTACCCCTATAAGTTGATATCTTCAAATCTCCACCAAAGAGTCAATATCAACAAATCTACCCAGACACATCAATGTCAACCAATGTACATGGACTAGTCAATATTGATGAATCTACATCAATTTATTTGAACATATCAATATTGATGGATCTACCCAGTTTAATTGATATCAGAGAATCTACCATGACTGGTTGATAATGATGAATCTACCCCAGTGGGTTGATATCAACAAAACTATACAGAATTGTGGATACCAAGAATCAATCATGGCAAGTCAATATTGATGAATGTACATATTGAGTCAATATTGACAAATCTACATTGATGAATCAATATCAATCCATCATTATTAACAAATCTTCCCACTGAGCTGATATCAACAAATAAACCCAAGTCGATACCAATGAATCTACATCAATTTGTCAATATCAACAAATAAACCCCATTGAGTCAATATCGATGAATCTACCTCAATGTGTTGATATCAACAAATCTACACCAGTGAGTAGATATTAATGAATCTAATACAAGGCCAAATTTTGACAAATCTACACAGGTGAGTAGATATTGACAAACCTTCCCTACTAAGTCAGTATTGACATATTGACATATCTACATTGAAGAGTTGATATCAGAAAATCAATATTGAACAATATACCCAAAAATGTGATATCAAAAAATCTATAATAATGAATTGATATTGATGAATGTATGCCTATGGGTCAATATTAACAAATCTATGCTGAATGGTTCACATAGATGTTTCTTCACTAAAGTGTCAATGTTGATGAATCTAAACCTTTGAGTCAATATTGATGAATCTGCACCAACAGGTAGATATAGATGAATCTGCAGCTTTAAGGTGACATTGATGAATTTACACCATCAAGTCAATATCAATAAATCTAGACCAATGGGTTGATATTAAAGAATCTACACTGATATGTTGATATTGTCAAACCTACCCAATTGAAACAATTTTGATGAATCTACCCCAATGGGTAGCTATGGAAAAATCTACACCAATGATTCAATATTGATTTATCTACACCAAAAAGTCAATATCAACAAATCTACTCTTAGGTCAGTAACAATGAATCCATCCAGAAGAGTTGATATTGATGAATATACCCTGATGGTTCAATATAAATGAAGCTACATCTATGAATCAATACTGACAAATCAATATCTGATGGATCATCACAGATAGTTAAATATCAACAAATCTGCACTGATGAGTCAATATAGATGAATCAACATACACAGGTCAATGTCAATGAATCTACCCCATCAAGTTGATATTGATGAATCTAACCCAATGGATTGATATGGATGGATCTACATTGAAGAGTCAATATCAATGAAACTGCTCCAATTGGTTGATATCAAAGAATCTACACCAGTGAATAAACACCTATGATTGACATCAGTAAATATATCCCAACAAGTTGATATTGACTGTCCTAACACAATGGGTTGGTGTGGAGGAATCTACACAGACAAGTCAATAACAATGAATATGTACCAAAGAGTCAATATTGGCAAGTATACTTCGAAGGGTCAATACAGATGAATCTACCTTGATGGATTGATATTGATGATTGTACATCAATGGGGTCAATATTGATGATCTACACTGACAAATTGATATCCACAAATCTACCCAACAGGTTGGCATCAATGAATCTACATCATATCATTGATAATGACAAATCAATAATGAACAATCTACCGAAACAAGTCAATATTTATGAATCTGCATGCTTGTATCAATATTGACAAATCTACCCCATTGTGTTGTTATGAACAAATCTAACCCAATGGGTCAATATTGACTAAACTACATTGATGGGTTGTTGTTGACAATTGTGCCTGGGCAGGTCAATATTGATGAATCTTCTCCATAGGTTTAATTTCAGCAAATCAACACAAATGGGTTGATATCTATAAATCTACACTGAAGAATCAATATCAACAAATCTACCTTAATGAGTTGATATTTTTGCATCTACACTGATGAATCAATAATGAATCAATACATCAATGAATCAATATCAACACATCAATATCAATGAATCTACCCAACAATTTGATATTGATGAGTCTACACTGATGTGTTGATATGGACAAATCTACCCCTAAAGTTTGATGTTGAAAAATCTACCCCTATGGGTCCATATCAATAAACCTGTGCCATCAAGTCAATATTGATGAATTAACCCAATGGGTCAAAATTGATGAGTCTATCCCAGTGAATTGATTTTGACAAATCTAACAAATCAAACCAATTGAATCAATATTGATAAATCTAACCCATCAAGTTGGTATCAACAATTCTATCTCCATTGGTTGATATAGATGAATCTATCCAAAAGAGTACATTTCTGTGCAGAGTAGTGACAGAATGGGAGAGCAATGATTGATATTGGGCATATCTGGTGACCTCATAACTGTAGCATGACTGGTGCCTGGGAATTTTCTTGTGCAAGGGCACAGGATGCTTAACGGCTGTGGTAAAACCCTCCATGAAGAGGCTCTGTGCAAGAGTCCTTTCAGTTCTAACCTTGATCTCAGTCACAAATCTTCTGGGAATAGATGAACTCTTATGCTAGGTAATTACAATGTTTCACTAGTTCCATTACTCCTTCTACTACACCAATGGGTTGATATGAATGAATGTATCCTTATGATTAAATATCAATGAATCTTCCCCAGTGATAGATATCACCAAATCCACACCAATGGGTTGATAATGACGAGTACACTCAGAAAAGTTGATATTGAAAAATCTACATTTTCAGGTCAATATGAAGGAATCTAAATTGACAAATCAATATTGACATATGAACATCAACAAATCTACCATGACTGGTAAATATTGATGAATCTACCCCTAAGGTTTGATATCAATTAATCTAAACCAACAAGTAGATATTAATTAATCTACACTGATGATTGATATTTATCAATCTACCCCCATGGGTTGATATTGATGAATCAACTATGATGAGCAGATATCAATGAATCAACACCAATGAGTAGATATCACCAAATCTACCCCATTGAGTCAATATCAACAAACACACACTGACATGGCAATGTCAGTGTGAATCTCCCCCTATGGTTGATATCAAAAAATCAACCCTGACAAGTCAATATTGACAAATATACCCTGTTGAGTTAATATTGATGAATATACCCAATTGAATCTATATTGACTGATCTACACTGAAGAGTTGACATTGATGAATCCATACCTTCAAGTCAGTATCCACTAATCTATACTGATGGGTTGATATCAATGAATCTACCATTGATTTGACATCTATAAATCGACACTGGGTGATTGCTATTGATGAATTTACACTGATGAGTCAATATCAAGGAATCTATCTGAGGAATCAATATTCATGAGTCAACACCATCAATTTGATATCAACAAATCTATATCATAAAGTCAATATCAAAGAATCTACACCAATGGGTCAATATTGACAAATCTACACTGATAGTTTGATATCAGTGAACGTACATCAATGAATCAATGTTGATGCATCAATATTGATGAGTCATTGTGTATAAATCTACACCAGTCTATATTGACATATTAATATCAACATATCTACAGTGATGAGTTGATATCAACAAATCTACTCAGCCCAGTCAATATCAATCTATCTGCCCTGATGAATCAATGGTGAGGAATCTATCTCCAAGAGACAATATTGACAAATATACCCTGAAAATTCTGTGTAGATAAATCTACGCTGATGAATAAATATTGGTAAATCTAATCTTTGAGTCAAATTTGATGAGTCTACAGTGATGTATCAAAACAGATGAATCTACACCAATTAATCTACATGGGTAATTCAATATTGATGGCTCCACCCCATAAATTCTATATCAATAAACCTACATCATCAAATCAATAGATTCATCAATATCAAAGAATCTACACTGAAGTGTCACTATTAATGAATCTATGCTAATGAGCCAATTTTGATGAATCTACACAGATGGGTTGATATTGATGTATCTAATGAGAAGAGTCAATATTGAACAATCTATCTCAAGGCTTTGATATACTAATCTACCCTGACAAGTCTATTTTGATGCATCTACACCAAAGGGTTCTCAACAAGTCTAATCCCATTGGTTGATATAGACAAATCTACCCCAATGAGTACATTTTGACAAATTTAACCAGTTAAGTTAATATGGATGAATCTAATCAGAGAGTTGATATTAAAAAATCTAAGCAATAGAGTTGCACTGCATGCAATAAATTTTCCTCTTAGTACTGCTTTCATAGTGCCCCAGAGATTTTGATATGTTGTATTGTCATTCTCATTTACACCTAATAATTTTTTAATCTCCTCCCTTATATTTTCTGTTTTCCATGCTACATTAAGTAGCATACTATTTGGTCTCCAGGTGTTGGAATATTTTCTGTTTTTTGTTTTGTCATTGATTTGTAATTTTATTTCATTATGATCTGATGGAACACAAGGTAGTATTTCTATTTTTCAGATTTACTAAGGACTGCTTTGTGGCATAATATATGTTCTATTTTACAGAAAGATCCATGTGCTGCTGAGAATAAAATGTATTTGCTCATTGATGGATGAAATATTCTATATGTATGTGTTAGGTTAAGTTATTGATTGTGTTATTGAGTTGCATACAGGGACACAATAACAGAGAAATAACACAATAGCCAGCATAGTTATAGAATTTTGGGTAAGTCTGGCAAACAGAGCTGTAACCAAGTTTTTTGGAGTACATTGTAAGCACATCTGTGCTAGCATTTGTTGAGCAGATGTTGTTACAATTTTTAAATTCCTCCAAGTCACTAGATGATTAGAAGACAGAGGTTCTCTTGGAACTCTTGTTTTTATCAGAGGCTCCTCCTTTGAATCAGGATCCTCTTCAGCGAGGGTCAAATGCAATTTTGGAATCAGAATGTGAAGTCCTTGATGCCAACTCATGAAGATTGTCAAGTCTCACACATCTGGCAGGAATCCAGAAAGGACCTGTAGGAGTAAGAACAGCAGTATATACCCTCCCCCAATTAATCAAAGATGCAGGGTCCCACCATATCAGGTCTGGTGGAACTCAATATTTTACATAAATCTTTGGTAGGGGATCCTGAGGTGCAAGTGCCTGTCCAAGGCAGAGGACCAGAGATGTGTATTATCTTCAAAATGTACATTAAGAGCACTTACTGAGAAGAAGGAAATATTGAGAGCATTATTAACATGAGCAAGGTTAGGTCCCCCTTTTTTTCTCCCAAATGTGTCATGTTTATTCAATTTGAAAGTTAAACACAGAAATATAAGCAAATGCACACAATTTTTCTCTTTTACATACATAGAATCACACTATTATAGTATTTTGTAACTTGATTTTCCCTTTGAATGATATATCAATTTTTTGTATTAACAATTCTTACACTGTACAATTTTAATGATTACACAGTAAACCACTATGTAGTGGTATTATAATAATATTTGGTCAGCCACTTATTTGTCTATTTGGGTTTCCAATTTATTATTATAAAAATATGCAAAATAAATAAATAAATATTCTGGTAGCTGACTCATGTGCAACTATAATTTTTTCTTTTATTAACAGCTATTGTAAACAGTAAAATAACTCAATTAGATTACCAAGTACAAAATCAACATACAAAAATTGATAGTTTACATATATTCAAACAATATTTAGGAAGATTTAATGGAAGAAAAGTTTTCATATATAACAGTAATAAAGATATATTAATATGTTTGTCAATAAAAATGTGAGACATATTAAAAATTAAAATTAAAATGCCACTGAAGCCAAAAAAATAGACTTTCTACAAATAGAAGGATCATATTATCTTGTCAATTAAATTGTAAATTTAACAAAATCACAAAGAAAGTTTCACACGTTTACACTGTATCACCTGGTGATAAATTTAGTGAAAAAATATAAATATAGAAATGGTACCAGCACTAAAACACATTAAGTCATTTTTTTAAAGTTTAAATAGTTTAAAAGTATCAAACTGGTCTATTAGCAAAGCAGAATGCCCTGAAGTAAGTACACTCAGATACACATAGAAATTGACTATATAAGAGGACATCATCTCAAATCACTGAGAAAAAGAAGTATTCAATAAATGTTATAGGGATAATTAAAGTAATATCTCTGCCTCACTTTATATACCATGATAAATTCCAGATATACAATATATAAGTTTTAAATAACACAACCATTAAATGATAAGAAAACTTAATTTTTTTCTATACATATCTGTAGTTAGCAAGAACTGTCTATTGCATGAGTCAAAATCCCCAAGTCATAAATTATTTCACTGTTACATTGTGTTATATAAAAATCAATATTTATGGAAATAAGCATCATAAAAAACTTTTCAAAAAGACAACTAAGGGAGATATTTACAGTTTATATCACAAAGGTCTATTCTTCATAACCTAACATGTTGATTGACAAAATCATAACAATTTTGAGACAGAAAAATTTGATAGATGAGTTTAGGTCATTAGCATTCAGGGTTATTATTAAGATATGATTTGTATTCCCAGTCATTGTGGCTTATTTTTGGTTTTTAACTTGACTTAGTTTCTCCCTTGGCTGACTTTTCCTTTAGGGTAGTTCTTCCCTTTGCTGACCTACATTGTTGTTTTTCATTTCCTCCTCATGGAATATCTTGCTGAGAATATTCTGTAGTGCAGGCTTTCTATTTGTAAATACTTTTAACTTCTGTTTATCATGGAAGGATTTTATTTTTTCTTCACATCTGAAAGTTTTGCTGGGTACAAGATATTGGTTGGCAACCATGGTCTTTAAGAGCTTGAAATCCATTGTTCACAGCTCTTTTAGCTTTTAAGGTCTGTACTGAGAAATCTGCTGATATCCATGTTGGTTTTCCCCTACATGTAATTTGATTATTTACTCTCAAAGTCTTTAAAATTCTATCTTTATTTTGGATGTTAGGCATTTTCATTATAATGTTCCTTGGTGTGGATCTGTTGTAATTTCGTAAGCCTCTTGTAGTTGATTTTCCATTTCATTCTTCAGGTTTGGAAAATTTTCAGATATTTCATTGAAAAGTTTGTTCATTTCTTTGGTTTATATCTCTGTGCCTTTCTCAATTCCAATAATTCTTAAATTTGGTCTTTTAAAGATATTCCATAGTCTTGGATGTTCCATTCACAGTTTCTTACCATCTTCTCTGGTCAACATTATTTTCAGAATTAACTTTTTGTCTGAGTTTAAGTCTTCCAAGTGATCTTGTCTCTTGGTGATGTTTTTATTTGAGGTTTTTATTTGGTTTATTGTTTTCCTCATTTTAAGAATTTCTATTTGGTTTGTTTTGAGAATATCTATCTCTTTGTTGAACTGATCTTTTACCTCCTGCAGTTGCTCTTTCAAATCTTGGTTGGAGTGATGGTTCATTGCCCACATTTGCTTTCTTATGTCATCCTTTGCTTCACAAATCATTTAATTAAGTATAGTCTGAACTCCTTCTCTGACATTTCTTCTACTATTCTGTCATTGGATTCCATTAATATAGAATCTTGGTTTGTTTGGAATACTTTCTTCCCTTGTTTTTTCATATTGGTCATGTATCTTCCTCAATAGCAGTGCAGATCTAGGGTATAGCACTTTTCCCCCTGTAGACTTATAGTGACCATGTAGTTTTCCAAAACCTCTTCTTAAAGGGGGATATCAATGTTAGCAGAACCCAGTACAGAAAATATGTAACACTATACCAAATACCCCCTATGAAGACATTAAGAGTGTTATAATAAACAAAGGATGAGTTTGATTATTATCTACAATATGTCAAATAGATTTGCAATGAGATCTGCAATTTCTAATGGTAGACAAAGAGGATGGTGAGGGGTGTATGATGTAAGTGTTAATGGGATAAATTAGAGTATATAGAAGTATTCGGCCATAGGAAGAATGAAAATGGAATTAAAAGAATTTGGAGGGCTGGGAAGATAGCTCAGTCGGTAGAGTGCTTGCCTTGCAAACACAAGGCCCTGGGTTCGATCCCCAGCACTGCAAAAAAAAAAAAAGAAGAAGAAGTTGGATGTTAGCATGAGAAAAGGAAGAAAGAGACTCTGAGGATACAGGTAAACAAAAGAAAATAGAGTGAAAAAATTTAAGAAATAAATACTTGAAAATGTTTAAAAGGACACAAAATCTACACTATAACAATCATGCACTATTCACACCTCTCAGTCTTCAGTAGCCTGATGAAAGAGAGGTACCTGACAATGAGCTTCCAGTCTCCAGCAGCTGTCTCAGGGTGGTAATACTCCACCTAAAGATGGTGGCTTTCACTTCCAGGATAATCCAAGATGGCTGCACTATCTTCCAAATGTGTTGGTAAATGGAGAGCTGCAGTGAAGTGTGCAGGTGCCAAGTTTCAGTGGGGCAGTTAGTCAGGTCCTGGATGCATGGTGTGTTCAGTCTGGCTGGGGGTCATGTAGATCCTATTTCTTGTCCCAAAATGGTGGCAGCAACATGTAACAAAGCCTGTGGGTACTGTGACATGGACTTCCAGGCAACAGTGGTCAGCAGGCAATCCACAGGCAGTCTGCAGGCAGACCATAGGCTAACAATGGATGATTGGCAGGTGGACATCAGGAGGTGGGTGATGGGTAGGTGAGGCAGGCAGGAGCCAGTCAAACAGGCAAATGGTGGATGATAGGCAGCAGTCAGTGGGCAATCTACATTCAAAAGTAGGCAATATGCTGGCAGATGGCAGGTGATAGTGGACAAATGGGGCAAACAGCAGGGGATCAATGAGCAGAAGAGACTGTCTCACAGAGAAACAGATTTTTCTCTTCTTGAATCCTGAGTTATGGAGCAAAAAGGAATGCATCCTCCCTCTAGTCCACCATCTTGGATCTCTCACAAGTCAATATTGATGAATCTACACATCGAGTCAATTTCGACAAATCTAACCATTCAAGTTGATATTGACAAATCTACCCAAATGGGTTGATAATGACAAATCTACCCCAAAGAGTCAATTTTGACAAATTTATATCAAAGAATCAATATGGACAAATCAATATTAAACAGTATTCCCTGACAAGGCAGTATTGATGAATCTACTCTGATGAGGGTACATTGACAAATCTACCCAATGTGTGAATATTGACAAATGTAACCCAACCAGTCAATATTGATGAATCTGCCCCTACAGGTCAACATCATTTAATCTACAACTTTGAGTCAATATCATTGAATCTACACTGATGGGTCAATATTGATGAATCTACACCTTTAAGTAATATTGATGAGTCTACACCATTGAATCAATATCTATGAATCTACCCCTGTGTGTCAATATCAATGAATCTTTACTCACTAGTTGATGTTGATGAATCTTCATCAATGAGTCAATATTGACATATCAAAATTGATATACCTACAATGCCAAATTCATATTGATGAATTTACCCAATCAAGTTGATATTGCCAAATCTACCTGGTAGGTTATTATGGATAAATCTACACTGATGAGCCAATATCAACAAATGTACACAAAAGTCGAATTTGACAAATTTACCATGACTGGTCCATATTAATGAGTAAACACCTATGGATTAATGTCAATGAATCTATCTCATCAATTCAATAGTGATGAATCTACCCCAATGGGTCAGTATCAACAAATCAACCCTGATGGGTCAATATCAGTGAATTGACAACAATTGCTTAATATTGATGAATCTACCAACATGTCAGTATTGATGAATCTATACCAGCAAATTGATATGATGAATCTACTCTGTTGAGTTGATATCAATCAATCTAATATGAAGAATTTATATTGACAAACTGATATCAAACAATCAAACCTGATGTGTCAATGCTGACAAATCTACACAGATGAACTGATATCAATGAATACCCAGACAGGTTGATATTAACTAATATACCCAGATCAGTCAATATCAATGAGTCTACATTGTCAAATAGTTTTCAAAAAGTTCATATTGATGAATCTACTCCAGTGGGTCAATGTAAATGAAACTACTTAGATGGGTCCATATCAATGAATCTAACTGCACCAGTTGATATCAATGAATCTACATCGATGATTTGATTCCAACAAATCAATACTGATAAGTCTACACTGACTAGTTGATATTTATGAATCTACATAGATGAGTCAACATCCATGATTATATCCAGTTTAGTCAATAGCAGAGAATTCACAATGCTTGATATTGACAAATCTATATGAACTTGTGAATATTGAAGAATCTACCATGGCCACTTAATATTGGCAAATGTATACAGTTGAGTTGGAATTGACAAACTTATATTGATAAATTGATATCAAAACATTAAAATTGATGAACCTTTACAAGTTGATATCAACTAATATACCCTGTCAAGTAGATATTGACAAATCTACATCAACATATCAATATCATCAAATCTACACTTGCTAGTAGATATCAAGGACTATAACCCAAGAAGTCATAATTGATGAATCTACACTGATGGGTTGATGTTAATATAAGTATGCAGGTGAGAAGATATTGACAAATCTACCCCATCAATATTGACATATCTACATTGAAGAATTGATATTAACAAATCAACATCAGGCAATCTACCCTGATGGGTAGATAATGATGAATCTATATCTTCAATATTATATGAATGAATTTACATATTTGAGTCAATATTGACAAATCTAGACCAATGTTTTGACACTGAAGAGTCGACAATGATGAGTCAAAGTTGATGGATATGCCCAGTTGAGTCAATTTCAATGAATCTATCCTGATGAGTTGATTTGAAAATATATACACCAATTATTCAATATCAACAAATCTACAACAAAGAGTCAATGTCAGCAAATCTACCCCACAGGTTGGTATTGACAAATCTACTTGGCAGAGTTAGTATTGATGAATGAATCCCAAGTGTTTGGTACTGATGAAACTACATCTACTAATTGATACTGACAATTCATATCTGATGAATCAACCCTGAAAGTTCAATGTCAATGAATCTACACCAATAATTTTATATGGATGAGTCAACACCTAAGGGTTAATGTCAATCTACCCCATTCAATTGATATCAACAAATCTAACCCACTGAATTGATATGGAAAAATCTACACTGAAGATATTGTTTAATCTACCCTGACAGGTTGATATCAAAGGATCAAAGAATCATCACTATCAATGAATCAACACCTACAGTTTATATTGTTGTATATACCTCATCAAGTCATAATCAATGAATCTAACCCAATGGGTCAGTATGGACAAATCTACAGAGACAAGTCAATATTGATGGATATGCACTGAAGAGTCAATATTGATGATCCTATCCCAATGTGTTGATATCAACAAATCTATTCTGACCATTCAAAATTGACAAATTTATAATGAAGGGCCAATATTGATGAATCTATCATAATGGGTCAATATCAATAAATATACTCAGAGGAGTTGATATTGAAGGATCTATACCAATGTGTCAATATCAACAAATCTACATTGTTGAATTGATATTGACATATCAATATTGATAAATCTATCCCGATGAATTTGAATCATTGAATCTATGTCAATGAGCAAATATAAAGGAATCTTCTCCCTCAAGTTTACATTGACAAATTGAAGTAACAGGTTGATATCAACAAATCTACACTAAGCATTGATATTGTTGAATCTACACTGATAGGTCAATATTGACAAATTTACCCTGTCAAGCCTATATCAACTAATCTACTCTGAAGATTCAATATCTGTGAACCTACACCAAGAGGTCAATATTGAGGAATCTACCATGATGAATTAATATTGATGAATCTACCCCAATGTGGTATTATTGCTGAATCCACACCAAGTCAATTTTGACAAATCTAAGCAATCAAATTGATATCAATGAATCAAACCATCCAAGTTGATATTGAGGAATCTATCAATTTGGGTCAATGTGAACAAATCTATCCAGATGAATCAATATTGATGAATCTACACCAAAGGGTCTATATCAATAAATCTACCCCAACAGGTAGATATCAATGAATCTACCCCTACAGGTCCATATCAATGAATCTACACTGATGGGTTGATATTGATAAATCTACATAGACAAATCAATATTGATACAATATCAATAAATATACCTCAACAAGTTGATATCAATGAATCTACACTGTTGAGTAGGTTTTGACCAAATTAAACAATTGAGTTGGTATTGATGAATCTATCTCAGTCAATATTGACAAATTTACCCCAATCTGTCAATATTGATGAATCTACCCCTGTGAGCTGACACTGATGAATCTATGTTGAAGGGTTGATATCAATGAATCTACATCAACAGGTCAATATTGATAAACGGATCCTGAAAAGTTGGTATCTATGAATCTCCACTCATGAATAGATATTGACAAATTGTCCTAGTTGATCTGATATAATCAATTCTACCATGATGAGTTGATGTTGATGAATCTACACCACTGAGTTGATATTGATGAATCTACCATGATGAATCAACATTGACTAATCTACACCATCAAGTGAATATTGACAAATCTTTATTGACAATCTGATATCAACACATCAATATCAAGAAATCCAATCTGAAGAGTCAATATTGATCAATCTACACTGACAAGACAATTTTGAAAAATCTACACCAAGGGGTCAATATTGATAAATCCAACAACCAGAGTTGATATTGAAGAATCTACACTGATGTGTCAATATTGACCAATCTGCATTGACAGGTTGATAATGATGCATTTACCATGATGGGTGGACATTGACAAATCTACACTGGCAAGTGGATATTAATGAATCTATACAGAAGGGTCGATATACATGAGTCTATCCCAAAAGATGGTTATCAATGAATATTTTTTGATGGGTCTATATCTGTGAATCCACCCTAATGTGTCAATATTGATTAATGTATCCCTATGGGTCAATATGGTCAATATTGAAGAATCTACCATATGTCAATATCAATGAATCTACCCTGATAGATTAAAATTAATGTATCTACCCTGAAAAATCCGTATGAAAGAATCTCATTTGATAGGTCAAAATCCATCAAGCTACACCAGTGGGTCAGTGTTGACAAATCTACACCTTTGAGATGATATCAGTGAATTTACACCAACTGGTAGATATTGATAAATCTACATCATCAAGTCAATAACAACAAATCTACATTTGGGGAAATGTTCACAAATCTACACCAAAATGTCAATATTGATGAATTTACAGTGTTGAGTTGATATCTACAAATTTACTGTTATGGGTTGATATCAACAAATCTACACCAATGAGTCAATACTGATGAATCTACCACACAAATCAATATCAATACACCAATATCAATGAATCTACCCTGGCGAGTCTATTTCAAAAATCTAACCAGTTGAGTCAATATTGATGATACTTCACTGACAGGTTGCTATCTATGAATCTACACTTCCAAGTTGATATCTATGAATCTACCCCAATGGGTCAATGTGTATGTACCTATTGCATCAAGTCAATATGGACAAATATAACCCTTTGAGTCAATATTAAAAAAATCTGAAGTTCAATATCAATATCAACAAATCCACATTGACAAATCAGTAATGACAGTATCAATGAATCAACCTGTTAAGTCATTATCTATGAATCTACACTAATGAGTTGATATTGATGAGTATGCCTAGTTGAGTTGATATTGTTGAATGTACCATGACAGGTTAGTAGCAGCACATCTATCCCATCAAGTTGATATGGACATATCTACCCCTTGCAATAGATATTAATAAATCTACCCTGAAGAACCATTATAAATGAATCTACACCTCCAGATCAATATCAATGAATGTACTCTTAAGGGTGAATATTAATGAATCTACACTGATGGGTTGATAGTGGTGAATCCCCCCATCAAATCAAAATGGACTAATCTACCCTTAGAGTTGATATTGACAAATCTACCCCTTTGAGTCAATCAATATTGACCAAACTACTCCAAAGAGACAATATTGATGAATCTACCTAATAGGTTGATATGAATGAATATACCTGATGGGTGGATATCAATGAATCTACTCTGCTGGGTGGATACTGGTGAATCTACCTCTATGGGTTGATATCTATGAATCCATCCTGATGTGATGATATTGGCAAATATATGCCAACTGTTGATGAATCTACATTGACCAATCAATATTAATGAATCTGCAAGTTGATATTAACACATTTACTCCAATGAATTGAAAATGATGTATTGACACCAAAGACCTGATATTAATGAATATACACTGACCAGTTGATATTGATGAATCAGCACAAAGGGAAAATATCAACAAAACTACACCAACCAGTTGATATCAATAAATCTACCCCACATGGTCATGGTGAATCTATGCTGACCAATCAATATGGATGAATCTATACCAATGAGTTGATATCAAACAATCCAAATTGATGAATCAATATTGACAAAATGATATCAACAAATCTACAGTTATGTGATGAAATTGATAAATTTGCACTGATGGATTTACACAGACATGTTCACGTGATGAATCTACCCAGTTGAATCAATATCAACAAATCTACAATGATGTCACAAAACTGATGAATCTTCACAATTTGATATTCATGAAACTGCACTGGATCAGTACCAACAAATCTTCCCTGTTTATTCAAATTTGATGAATCTACAGTGTTGAGTAAAAACTGATAATCTACACTGAAGCATCTACACCAATAGTCAATATAAAAAAAATGTACACCAATGAAACAATTCAACAAATCTACCTCATCAATGTGATATCAGTGATATCACCATGATGAGACAATATTGACAAACCTACTCTAACAAGTTAATATTCATGAACCTATCCTAAAACCAATATCAACAAATCTATACCAATGACTCAATATTGATGAATCTACCCCATCACATTGATGTCAAATAAGCTACCCTTACCATTTATCATTGAGGAATCTGCTCCAACCAGTTATTCCTTGCAAGTGGCTCCTATATCTTACAGAATGTTTGGGGTTATAGGAAGGTCTTTTGCTCTAATAAGGACACTTATTATATCTGTTGTGCAGCTTCAAGATTGAGGGTGATCATGAGGAAGATCAAACCCTGATGAAAATCTTGGAACTTTCCATTCCTCACCTAAGTTGAAGAAAGAAGCTGGAGATTGAATCAATGCCCATCAGGGATAAGTGAATTAGTCTTCACAAATATCTGTACAAGAAGTGGTCAAGGAGTTTTTGAATTGCTGTACACAAGCAAGCATAAGGACAGTGTTGCACCCCAACTCCATTTAGACAGAGTCTGTTGCCCTGGGGGCCCTTCTGGGTCTCATCCTGTGCACCTTTTTATCTGACCATAATTATGTCTTTCCTAGAATGTCATCAAAGGTGGACCACACAGCATGTTATCTCTTCAGTTGGTTTTATTGCACTTAGCAGCACAATAGAGGATGCATCTGTGTTTCTGTGTAACTTTGCGGTTTATTTCTATTGTGAATTGGTTGTTCATTCAGCTACTGAAAGGTATTTGAATATCTTATCTAAGTAGTATATAGATCTAACGGGCATAATTGCATGGTAGTTTTGGTTAGGCATCCTTTTTCAAAGCATGTTTCCAAATGCAGATTAATTATGGGCACAGAGTTGGGTCATAGATTAAACTTGTTTTGTCTTAGAATGCACTGGCACACTATATTCAAAAATGACTGCATCATGTGTCTTTCCAGCAATGCCTGAAAATGCTGGTGTTCTGTATCCTACTTTTTCAGTGTAATGACTTCTTAGATTTTACCAGTGGTAATTGAAGTGCCAAGTTACCTCACTATTGCTTTAATTTATGATTTTCTAGCATGATAAGATAGTGGGCATCATCAAGTATAACTATTTTCTGATTTTATACTTTCTATTTCAGTTGTTTGTTCAGGTATCTACTTTTGGGCACTGGAGATTGAACCTAGGGATGAGTAATCACTGAGTCTCATCCCTAGATCATTTTCTGTTCTTATTTTGGTATTTTTATTTGAGACAGTGTCTTCATAAGGCTGGTCTAAAATTTGCAATCCTTCTGCCTCAGACTTTTGTGCAATTGAGATCATAGGTATGCAACACTTCAGTTGGAAAATGTTAATTTTATTAGTCCATGTTATTGGTATATTTGTTATGTCCATTAGCTTTAGGTAGCATGTGTTAAAACTAATGACCAAGGGACAGATATGTCACTCTGTATTAGAGAGATGATCCATTATGTGTGAGGTCATGTGTTTGATCCCCAGTACATGAACACACACACACACAAACACACACACACACACGCACATGCACACCCAATATTAAGTCTAAAATCACATATATTTTCATTTTTTTGTAATATATTTAGTTTCCTTAAATTTTAGTTTTGGAGTATAATGGGTTACCTTTGGTATGAGTTTTATTTTGTGTCTACATTCATTTCACTCCATATAGTTTGCAAACACTTGCTGCACATATTCCATTTTAAAAATATGAAATTATTTTATATTTTATTTAAAATATGAAAATTTTTCATATTTTTAATTTCATATGAAATGAAAATGGATTTCAATTGAACATAAATTCTACTTGTGCAACATTCCATTACTAGAAAAGCATGTTGTGTAATTAGAGAAGATAAAATAGTAGGCTAACAACAGTGAGTGAGGATGTCATGACTTTACTTCTCTCACTATTGGCAAGCAAAGAAAACTCACATGACATCTTTAAAATATTCACAGTGCTGTATATGATGTATTCCTATGCTGCTATAGATGGTTCACTTTGCTTTTCTGAGAGCCACATTGTTCTGTTATCTACAGAAGCATCCACCTCTCTCTTGAAGATACTGCACAACTCAGAGGGGATCTGCTTCATGAAGTACTTCACAGAGGAAATGACGTTCAACTTGTACCCCAAGTGAGTATGTGGTCAGCACCTGTGGCCCAAGCACATGGTCAGAATGGGACTCTGTTACCAGTGACACAGGATAAACTGGACCCTCATGACTTCAGTTCTGAGTTATCATTAGAGTAGAGTCCTGGACTGGGGTGAGGCCACAGCTGGCTCTGTGTAGGGCCCATGAAGAAGAAGATACATCTGCAGGTTTTAGTGAATTTCCTCCTGTATAGGACTGCTCCTAGTGAGCCTCGCCTTGGAGCAATCAGAGAGGTAAGAAACAGAACACTGCCTGGAAGCCAGGATGCAGGTTCCCAGAAGACTCCACAAGAAACAAAAGGACCCAAACATGCCCAATAACTGAAATAGTACAGGAGGTAGCCAATCAAACCATGATAAAAAGATGGTCTATGTCCTGCTTCTCTGGTAGTATCCTATCACCAATAAAGCAGTTAATTTCATGGAACCATTCCTCAGTCATTCACAGGGTTCCATGCCACTTGGGGTTTGACCCTTCAAACCTGAATTGCTATCTTGCACCTGAGACCAACCAAGTAGCACCAAAGTCCCAGCATTTTTGTCAGGATCAACATACCCTGAGTGCACAGGTACAGATGCAAGAACCTGAGGAGAGACAGATGTAGTCTATACTGACTTGCTGCACCTTGGTAACCTGAGGTCAGAAGGTAATGTCTGTGGGCACTGTTTCTAGGATTTCTCAATCTTGGGCTTCCATTGACTGTCCTGGGTTTTGTACTGTGTCTTTAAACATTGCTTTTGCTTAATTTGGATTGCAGCAGGCAAACTGTGGTCATGAATATATTATTAAAATGTATTATTTTGTCTAGGTGGGTCTAGCTGTGAGGAAATCATTGTTTGTTTTTAAAAAAATTGTTCTTGTTTTTTTCTGTTGAGAATTTGGAACATTACACCCTTGTCTTGGATGCTATAGTCACACAGGGAATAGTAAAACTCTTGAAGCTTGGTGTGCCTCAGTGTTTAGAACTGGTGATGCTGTCCTTTAGAGTTTAAAATCCTACACTGGGCTGATTTGGTACAGATTGATATTGAGGATATAGGTAGAAATATGTATTGGATGCAGGGGACTAGCATTCAGATAGGCCTTATTGAAATACTTGTTCATGAGACTTACATGATAAGACAGTGAATCTGTCACCTTCTGAATTAAACCCACTGGAAACAGGACCCATCACCCCCTTTCTGTGAGTTCTTATTTTCTCCTGTTTTGGATAGTTAAGCAAAGATCCCAGCATTGGAATTTTGAGGCACTTATTCAGGAGTGCCCAACAAAGAGAAACTATCACCAGCTGCACTTGTTAAATTAACTGTTGTGTATAATAACATGGAAACCAATTTAACTTTGGTCTAATACCATAAGATGAAAGACTTTAGGACCAGGAGATAAAAGGAGAGAAATTTTCATATATTTGACTTCTATCAGATTAAAAACTGGTAATGATTTCCTGTTTTAAAATTTATTGGAGTTTGAGGGTGCATGAAGTATAGCACAATTCAGAGTTACAGTTTTTTTATTTTGGTGATCAACCCCCCAATTTTTGTCATTCCCCAGTAAATTTCAAGGAACATCGAAGCAGTTAGCAATGCCTTATGTTGGGAGTCATCCCACAGGTGCAATTGTGTATATGGGTGTGGATTTTCAAGTCTTTTTCAGGCCAGATGTCTATCATCTGCCTCCCACCTTTGGTGAGAAGGTAATGACCAGCAAATTAGCTATGTGTGCACAAGGAAGATTGTTCTTAATATCCTGGGATGGTTAGGTAATTCCTGAACTTCCTTAGGGGAAAGGAAATATATCACCTCCTTGTGTTCCATTCAACAGTGAAAACAGGCAGCTCAGTGAAGATGCATTTTGTTAGTGATTGTCCCTTGCAGGGAGTGGTCTTATTCCCTTTCCAGTCTTCAAAACTGAATTGTGTGTTCTCTCTGTACCAGGAGCCTTAGCTATTGAATCAGTATTGCTTTCTGAGATGTGCCTTGTTTCCAAATTTTAGTTGAAATCATAGGAGGAAACTATCTTCAACTGCACATAAAGCAAAAGGAAGTGGCTTGAAGGGCCAGGGTGTGGTGGCACAATCCTGTAATTTCAGAAGCTTGGGAGGCTGAGGTAGGAGGATCCCAATTTCAAAGCCAGCCTTTGAAATGGTGAAGTTCTAAGCAATTCAGTGAGAATCTGTCTCTCACCAAACTACAAATAGGACTCAGGATGTGGTTCAATGGTTCATTGCCTGTGAGTTCAATCTCCAGTACCACCCCAATAAAGAAGTGGCTTGCTGCCACCTGAGAGAATAAACATAGCCTTTTCCTAAGGACATGAAGATAATAAAATCTTCTCCCAATGTTTTGACCATGATATTGAGCAAGCTCTTTGGCCATTTTACACTGTCTCATCCTTTCTTCTTGATATAATTTGTGAAACAGTGAATTTTAAAACCCAAATATTTTCACCTATCTCAGGCACTTAGAACTAAATCACAGCAATTCCAGTTCCTTGCCACTTCATGGTGTCCTCAGGCCTCTGCCAGCTGCCACACCAAATTTTTCCACAAAGTTTTAGAATCCAAACAGTGCTTTCTGTACTCAGAATATGGAAGCAGATAGAAAAAGACATCCCATGATTCTACCTTAGAAATAAAATTTGATGAACCCTGCTGATTTCTGTTTCTGTGAAACAAGTTGCTGGTGTAGATTCACTAAGTGGGGAGAGAGCTATAGGCCTTGGGCAACAGGATGCTGTGGGTTCCTTGTAGTGTGAACACATTATACTATGGGAAGAAATTTTGGAAAAATTCTACTTTGCGCAGGAAGCCATTTACAGGTCTATGGAAAGGGAAGGCACTCTTTAGATGCTCTAGAATGGATTTCATAATAGAACTATAGTGTATAGAGCAGGCATCAAATCAGTTTTGTATTCTGTTGCATGAGTATTACATTACTATTAATATCTAAGAGTAGATATTGTATTATCTTGAGATGTTTTATCATAGATATCATTTTTGTAAAAAACACTATAGGGTAGCTATTATACTTCTTATGAATGATCTAGCACACATTTTCTGAAAATATTCTAGTTGTATTGAAGCTGTTTTATTAATATTAAGTACTGTACTCTGGTTTATGTAATAGTATTAAAACCTCAAGGCAATTTTATTAGTTGGACTTTCTTAAGTATGAATTTTGCATCAATACTAAAGAACACAGGACACATATTTTATCAGTTGGAAATGTTATACATATCATATTAATATTAAAGACCATAGATAAACATTTATGTCATATTTAGAAGCACAAGTATGCATACCATGTTAGGATTAATGTCAACATGAAAGTTAATATATTAATTTTAATAGTATTTCATGAATATCTTATTAATTTAATGACTACAATGCAGATATTTTATTAGTGTAAGGTTGTATAATATAAATATCATGCTAATACTAAATGCTAAATAGCATCTGTTTACAAGTTTTAGATGTTATGTCAAGAATATTAAATGAATATTAAAATCCACAATTAAGTTATTGTATATGTGTCAAGGTTTGTGGAGAGTATGCTATATAGTAAGATTAATGGCCACAGGACATCTATTTCTTTGGTTTTAGGGGTCATAATATGGATGCTATATTAGTATTTAAAGGTAGAGAAATCCAATACATTAGTTTTAATGATAAATTAGTAATAACAGATTTAAAGGCCACAGGAAGTTTCTATATTTTTATTGAATACTCTTCTTTGGATCTCATATTAATATTCAAGTCTTCTAAATGACTCTGATATCCATTTCTGATATTCTAATGGGTGAATTATATTAATATTAAAGGCCACAGAACAACTGTTTTTTGTGCTATTGTATGTACACTGAAATGAGGTACCATTTTGCACCTACTACAATAATTAAATTTCAAAATAGAAGTTACAAAGTTTAGTCAAGGGTATAGAAAAAACAAAAAGACTTTCAAACTGCCGGTGGGAATGAAAAATTGTTCATCTACTGTGGAAAAGATTTAGCAATTTCTTTAAAGATTATACACTGAGATATCACCTGGGAATTTCATTTAGTCATGTTGCCAAAATCTTGGACTTTGTTCCCAATGCCAACTCAAAAACAAGGACATGTGAGGGGGGAAGCAGAAGTCCCATCACCCTGCTATCAAAGAAGAAACACAGGGTACTCCTGTCCCAAAGGCCATGACTCCCCCCATCAGGCATAACAGGGGGAGACTAAAGGAGCTCTTCAAAGGCTACATTCAGGTGTGCCTTGAGAGGGGGTCCCAGGTCACCCTGATGGTGTGTTAACATTCACTTGTTAATTTGGAAGATATTCACTTCTTAGATCCCCTGGTAGATACCACCTTCCTGTGAAGCACAGATAACTCAAGCTAATTCTTCCCTTCCCCCAGGTTAGGGAGATGGAGAAGAGGAAAAGGAAAACATGTCCATTTTAAAAATAAGCTTCAGAGCTGTATTCAAATGGTGAAATGAACCACAGTTACATTTCCCCACTGTCAATTTCTACACTCCATTTGTATAGAAAAATTGGTGATGACATCTCCAAGCTGCTTTCTGCTGAAAGAGGATGAAGTTGAGGGGAAGTGATCCAAAGTCCTTATTTTCTATCAGGTGGGGTATGGACAGTTAGGGGTTTTCAGCATAATCACTGTCCAGAGTTCCATGGTAGCAGTTGTCATGTGACTGTACAAGGTATACATAGGACAAGATTCAAAAATGCTAGGATAACAATAAATAAGGGAGTAAAGGATTACTGCTTTTGTAATTAATAAAAATTAGTATTTCAGTCAGTTTCTGAAACATAGGACAAAGTTGTGTCTCAAGAGTCCTTTGTGATAGATAATTAATAAGTGTTTTCATATAAGAACCATTTCTTTGCAGCCTCCAGTTTTTCTTACTTTTGGTAGGGCTGTCACAAATGTATATCTTAAGTTATATTAAAAAAAAAAAACATATTTTTTCCTTTGAGTTGTCCATGTAGCAATGCTCAAACTATACTCTCCTGCCAGGTGTTTAAGATCAAGCTGGTCAAAACTGACCTTGTTCCTATCTATTCTTAAGAAACAGCTGAGAGCTCTCAGAGATTGCACCTGGGAACATGTGTGAAGCCTCCTAGCTCATTTACCTTTCCTCTATCAGTGGTGCCATGCACCAGGATGGGTTAGGTCAGGGTCTTGATAACCATGAGTGACTTCTCTTGCAAGCATCAGGGACATTTTTGTCTCCAAAGACCCTCCTCTTTGCAGAATGTGCCCTACCATCTGGCTTTCTGTTCTCTAGGGTCTTCTTGGTCTTCCTGATTGGCAGATCAGGTGACTCCCCAATGTTTCAGAGCCCTTGGAATGGTCCTCTCATTCTCTGGGTATTAGCTGACCTTATGGTACAAAGGCCAAACATAGGCTGCTTTTTCCTGAGCCCTTTTACTTCCTTGACTTTGGTCCCCAAGTTTTTGGTTTTATACACCTAGCAAGCTAGTTTCACCAGTCTTAAAGAAGGAGTAACAGGTAATAACCTCAATATTTATAATTCTATAGTAATTTACCCCTTCTACTGAATTGGGATTTGTATTAGCACTGCAAGTAAGGCTTATATCCTGTCTGTCCTTTGTAGATGATGGTCTATTTTCTCAAGTTAACTCAGGTTGTTATATTAGAAGTTACAATTCTGTAGGGTACTAAAAGATAACAAGTTTACAAGGAAATACAAAATGAAATTTACAATAGCAAATCAAAATCAGATTGTATCATAGCTATGGTTCAAGAACCATAATTTTTTATAATCCCAAACCTTACTCAGTTACATCTCCTCTTTATTTTGAGATCACAGTAAAAAGAGTTGAATGCAACTTTAAATGAGCTTCATTCTACCCTATTTGGGAGCCATTATAATGTGGAATAAGATCTGGGAGGTAAAGCATCAACTCAGGTAAGGGTGGACTCTTCACAAATAACAACATCATATCTAAAATATGAATCAAAAAATCTTAGAGTGATTTTAACACTTTTTGTGGGAAAGTGGCAAAATGTTTGCATGTTTTATAATATTGACCTTTAAATAGATCAGACTCTCTTATCTTTTAAAAATATATTTAAATTTCTACCCCTGTGTAAAAAGTTACATCAAATTTTACATGTATCTTTTAACAGGTCCAGTTTCAGAAAATTAAATAATATAAATTTCCAAATTATTATTTCTATGAGGTTTAAAATTACCATTGTAGACAATTTTAGTTTGGAGAACACCAGCTTAGTGAAATGTTCTTCCAAGCTTTATATTTTAAAGTTTATATACTAGAAGCATAATGAGTATACTTAGTATACAAAGAACTAAGAGTGTCACCAAAACACAGATGTCCTCATATTACCTAGGTTTAATTTTTACAGTAACATTCAGAATCTATAGATATTTAGAGGCTTGTAGGGCATAGTAGTACTAGCAAAAAACATGGAGAGCCTTAAGTCTCTTTACTATAGCCCCCAGTTTTTCCTTCACAGAATGAGTCTTTAATAGAAATGGTAGTGATAAAAGTACAAATCATAATGAATATAAGAGATCCTACAGGTGGTCCAGAAAGCAGATAATGTTGGGGACACATGTCTGGCAGAAGCTGCAAGCAAAGCTAGAGCCCAGTGCTACAGGTTGAACCCCATTTGTCAATGGATTTTTATTTCTTTTCCATTTTCTGTTCTTCAGCATCTAATCTATAGAGAAGGAAAAAAAAGTCTTCATTTCTGGCAAGTTCCAATTACAACAAAATTTCATTTAAGAATATTTTTCCTTCTATGCGACTATGCAAAAATTCTGCCTTCTATGCATTGAGGCTGCAAGTGAATTTACACTAGATGACATGGCAAACTGAAGTCTAAGCCTGAGTTGCAGTTGTCCAAATGTGCACCTTCCCCTAGGAGCTTGCTCTGCCTTATGTGGTACATGAATGATAAAACACATATTTACATGGTTTACCAGACTTAGAGCACATACTTTAGCAAACATCTGTAACACTTTATGTAGATTTTCCCCTATACATATCATTTTTCTTCACCCTGGCTGAGATTGAACTCTGTGCAATGAGCAGAACACCACAAATACTGGACAACTGCTTCCTCCTCTTCAAGCAGCAGTTTGATTGCCTTCTCAGATGAAGAGAACAAAATAGAAGGTACATTCAAGATATTTACAGTGCTGAAATCTCATGTTCTTCCCAGATAAGCCTAAACACTCAGGGAAACACATTTTCCAGACTGATGTTAATTCATATAAAGTATATGCTAAGGTTGTGAAGAAAAATGATTCTGATAGCAACTGATTGTCAACACCCTGAATATACAGCTATACACACACAGCAGCAGCACCACCTCTCAAACTCCCTGGCTTGACACACCACCTTCATATTTTGAACTAATTTCCCATGTAATCCATGGCCATCACAGGCAAACCCTCTACCACAATCCAGGATTCCTATTCTACTACCAATTAAAGATGTATTTTCTCTAATCTTCTCATAAAACTTGAACACCTACAAAATAATTTCCCTTAAAGTTATTTCTAAAAGAAACAATTTTTCCAGACTAAATGAAATAATAGGCATATTAGAATAAACCTTTCAATACCTGATAAAGTGACTCTTCCTGATGAGGCTTCCCTTCATGTGATGCATACACATATCTGCATTACTACTTTCAAATTATTATTATTATTATTATTAAATTATGGGAACATGGGAAGAGAGCAGTGTTATGTGATGCGGAAGTTTGCAGGAAGGAGGATAAGAAAGAATCTACTTACCCTTATGTAATGAGTAATCAAGAGTAGGGAAGTCATGGAGAAAGACTAAGCTGTTATGTAGAAAAGCCAGTAGAAAGAATTAAAGCAGAGGAAAGTGGTTGTCTTGAGGGAAAGGAGAGTAGAGGGCACAGGATGAGCAGATAAAAATTTTAGCATAAAAACAAAGTAAAGAATGTGAGATAAATAGGAAGGACTGGAGTGGAGCACTTGCCTACCATATGCAAAGTCTCAGGTTCCATCCCCTCCAACACACACACACACACACACATACACACACACACAAACAAACACAGTAGATAGGGAATAAGATATAGGATCAGTCTCAAAAGATAAATCCTCAGACACAACAGCAAATATCAGAAGTTGGAGAAAGGAGAAGATGGTAGAGTCCACCTGGATGACCCAAAGTAATACACTGACCAGGACACTGAACAGAAAGGCTGCTGACAAGAAGAGCAAGCCATTTGTGGAGATATAAGGCAGGAGGTCTTAACACATTGCTCAAAGCTTGTAACAGACTTGCATATTTTTAATACCTACCAGATTGGACACCTGTTATTCACTTTCTACACAACCACCACAATAGGTTTTCCCAAATATCAATTCCCACCTGGGACAGTATCTTCCCTGGATATAAAGAGAAATGAATCAGGGCAGTTTTTATTCTCAACAGCATAGGCAGGAGATATCTCATTTTTTCCTTCCGCATACTGATTACAACATGCTCATATACTCAAGAACATCTCCATAGGTAGAACATAGGCTGGTACATAACAGCTATGCTAGGATCTGCTCCTGCATGTGGTTGTCACAGTTTTCCCTGTGCCTTTGGGACTTTAGGAATCCTGAAGCTGTCCTGGCCATAAAACCCAGTCCTTTTCTGTTTCACTGCTTTATTGCTGGTTTTCACACCCATCCTCACCTGTGGTTCCCACAACACTGATTTCAACCACTCAAGGTACCAGAAAGTCTAGTACATATTACATAGCATCCCTTTTGTCATATTGATGGTAAAAACAAGATTATGATTGACACCTCAAGGGAGAACTCAAAGGGATCAAGAAAGAATACCAAAACCAGTCACTAGAGATTAAATATGAAACAACAATTCAACATGTTGAAAGTGATGATCTATGCACATATATGATTATATGACCAGTGTGATTATGTGACACATGTGATTTGACATCATGTACAATCAGAAGAATGGGAAGTTATACTCCATTTATGTGATGCTTCAAATTGCATTCTACTCTTATGTATAACTAATTAGACTAAATTTTAAAAAGTGACTGGGATCTGAAGGTGATCCCTGACATTTTTAACTTGTACCCACAGAATTGAGACTTTGAGGCTACAACAAAGCATCCTCCAGATGACCACCCCAGTTTACCCACGGAAGAGAACAGCAGAGGACATTTTGCCTGGACAGTTGGCAACTGATGCAAAGCTGGTCTGAGAAGACAAAGAATGACACCATGCTGAACAGTGGGCACCTGACTGCTGACAGGGATGAAGTGCTGGCAAAACTGACCTGACCATCATTGCAATATACTGAAAGCCAGAAAGTGCTCCATGGTGTCCACTATGGCTGCTCTCCTGGGATGGTGCTCTGGGGTCCTGGCCCTGGACTTCCTTCCACCTGTCAACCAACTGACTCAGGAGGTTGAGGCAGGAAGATGTGAGTTAAAAGTCATCTTCAGCAATTTAACATGGTCCTAAGCAACTTAGAGGAGGCATGATTCATGCTAAGAAATCTGATCAGATACCAGGGGTGAAAGTGGTATTTACCCCATTGCTTCTAGCACTGCACATAAGAAAAAAACAATGACCAGCATGGCACAATGGATCACACCTGCCTACCATCCCAGTGACTAAGGAGGCTCACAGACAGGTTAGAAAGACTGCAAGTTCAAGGCAATCATCAGGAAGTTAGTGAGATCCCATGCATCTCAATGAGAACCTGACAAAGTAAATAATAAGGGCTCAAGACATGTCTCAGTGGTTGATTGTTCCTTAGTTCAATCACTGATACTAAAAACTGGATTAAGGAGACTGTAGAATATGCAGAATGGAGCTTGAGAGTGGTTTCCAACCTCTTCACAGCACAAAAAAAAAACAGAGAAGATTCAGTTTATCTGGCAGGTAAGTGACAAAGCAAATGCTTTAGGTTCTAACATTTCAAACTGTGAAACCTGGAGATGTTAGAAGATCCAGCAGAAAATAAAGGCAGAGTCTCCTACCTCCAAACCCAGGCTAGGGTGGGGAAGGGGACAGGGGCAACAGAGAAAGAAAGAGGGAGCAGAAAATCACATGATCTTACCTCCTTAAAAACATCTGAAAGAAAAAACAGAGCATACTGAAACATGACAGTAGCAGCAGTGTCCTTGAAGGAGGTCAAGTCATTTAAAACCAAGGTGTGAGCAGAAAACTATGGCAGACTCTGCAGCCATCTTGTGGAGCAAAGAGCTGAGCAGTCACCCTTTACATCATCCCAGCACATGCCCCCATTTAGACAACCACATATTAAACCAAGGAAGCAATACATGTTGTAGATCTCTTGAGAATCAGTCTAGAAAGAACTTAAGATGGATCTCTACATTGCCTGAAGCCCTTTTCCTTCACCATGAATAAGGGCAATAGGGTGGAGGACATCCAGCACTGGAAGTGTGAACCCAGTGCTCCACACAGCTTCCTCAGGCACAGGCAGACACCAAGTGATTGCTGGTAAGTGGAGGCAGAAGTCTGATCCCAGATACAAGTGGAATGCCATTCTGACCCTGAACAGAAGAAAGGAAAACTCTCAGGACTGCTGCTGCCACTAGCCACTGATGGTGGAGGGAGGTGGGTGGCAAGTTGCCCCAGTCCTAGAGGGACTATTCCTCTAATTGCAGCCACTTTCTGGGTGGAACCTGCTATGGACAAAAACTGTCGGGATATCCAGCAGCAGACAGGGAAGAGCCACAAATCATAGCAGTATCTTGCAGACAGGCAGGACAAGAAATTGCCGTAGACCTGTAACATTTAATGGGAAGGTGCCTGGATCATGATCATAACCAGTGGGAGGTTAGTCAGAATGGAAATATACCTGAGTCCAAGGCAGCCAAGAGCCATGGCACCCAGCATGACCCATAGTCACAGGTAGTGAGTACCTCTGCAATGGCTGAACACTGACTCAGTCAGACTGAACAAAGGAAGGCAGTGCCCATGATCCTCATCCTGGGGAACTGGAAACTGAAATCTAAGTGAACCAGCTGAGTTATTTTACTCAGCAGCAAGGACAGGAACCCCGTGAGCTGGGTCGACCAAGGAGAACACTTCTGCCCCACAGTTCACCTGCCAAGACTCCACAACTGTAGGACATGTGCTAGGCCCTATACCACATCAAAAGTATCCTTTAAAGGTGAGCAGGTACATGCTGATCCATAGCAGTCATGGGACATTGCAGAGCCTGCATGTTTAGTTCTGGCACACAAGAGAAACAGACAAGTTGAACAATGCACCCTCCAAGCAGTCACTTGCAGTCTCCTAAGACAACAAATCAGGGGATGGGGGTTCCTTAGGGGAGCAGCTCTGTGTCCTAGAACTTCTGGAGGAATCCTGGATCAGAGAATGATGGACATCTTCCCAGTGTCCAGACACCAATGAAACCCAACAAGAATTTTCTTCACCTTGGAATGGTTTACTATAAACAAATCTAACACCAACTTTGATCATATGTATGATTCCTTATCTTGATTGGTGGTTGTTACCCTAATAGCCAACATTGCATCTTTAACCCATTTGAATGTGTTTCTCTAAAGGTTTAAAGTATTAATTAAAATTATTCTGCTTTCTAAGCTCTGGTTTATACTTGCTCCTCTTACCCCCATTCTTTCTCTTACACTATACACTAAGCCTCAAATTCCCCACATCCATCTATTTTTTTTTACCTTGGTGTATATTGTTTTTTCTGTCTTTTCTTTGTTGTGTCTCACTCTTTTCATTAATCTTTATCTCTTCCCCATCTCAACCCCCATTGAATGTTATAGCAAATTTACTACATGAATAATTAATTTTTTATACCTATTCCAGTAATTTACTGTTAGTTTATGCCTGGATTCAAGGAACTGATGATAACTATATCAGTTAAAATCAAAAAACAAACAAACCAACCAATAAATGGACAAATAAACATAACACATATATCTAAAATTAGAAATATTAATGGTCAACAAATTTAAGAAAAAAATTTTAGCATCTCTAGCAATAGGAAAATGCAAATTAAAACCACATTGACAGTTCTTCTCACAGAAGTCAGAATGGCAATTACCAAGAATACAAATAAAACCAGGTGTGGTAGCACTTGCCTGTAATCCCAGCAGCTCAGGAGGCTGAGCACGAGGTTCATGAGTTTCAAGCCAGTCTCAGCAACTTAGGGAGGCCCTAAGCAACTCAGCAAGATCCTTTTTCTAAATGAAATATAAAAAGAGGCATGGGATATAGTTCAGTGGTGAAGCCCCTGGTTCAATTTCTGGCACCAAAAAATGCATATAATAATAAAATAATAAGTGTTCATGAGGGTGGTAAGCAAAGTACACTAACACATTGTTGGTGAGACTACAAATTAATGCAACCACTCTGAAAGGCAGTATGGAGATTCCTCACAAATCTAGAAATGGGAGACTTTCCTGCCAGGAACTTAGGCCCAGAGAGCTGGGAACAGACCAGCTAGGCCCCAGTCCACAGTCTAGTACCCCTGTGACTTACCATTTGTCAACACGTGGAGGTGCCTCTGCCCCTCAACCATCCCTTGAGGGGCAGCATGCTTTTTGTGTCATTGCATTATCAATTTCCTCCAAGACTTCAGGCTACTGAAGAATAGGATAGGGGAAGATACATGAGCAATATGAGAAAACATGGGAAGAATGTGTCCCAAGCAAACCTAGAAGCTACAATGACAGCATGGCAGAAGAAATGTCTGAAAGGGAGTTCAGAAAGTACATAGTTAAAATGATCAGAGAAGCAAATGATGACATAAGAGAGCAAATTAAGGCATTGAATGACTGTGCCAATCAACAGCTAAAAGAGAAAATGCAGGAAGCAAAGGATCATTTCAATAAAGAGTTAGAAATTCTGAAAAAAAAAACAAACAGAAATTCTTGAAATAAAGGAAACAATAAATCAAATCAAAGATTCCATAGAAGGAATAACAAATAGGATATAACACGAGGAAGACAGAACCTCAGGCAGTAAATATAAAATATGTAATCCTGAAAACAAAGTTGACCAAACAGAGAAGATGGTAAGAATTCATGAATAGAATCTCCAAAAATTGTGGGATATCATGAAAAGACCAAATTTAAGAATTATTGGGATTGAGGAAGGCACAGAGAAACAAACCAAAGGAGTGAACAATCAAGTCAATAAAATAATATCAGAAAATTTCCCAAATCTGAAGAATGAAATGGAAAATCAAATAAAGGGGCTTATAGGACATCAAATGTACAAAATTACAAAAGACCCACACCAAGACACATTATAAAGAAAATACCAAACATACATAATACAGATAGAATTTTAAAGGCTGTGAGAAAAAAAATTCAAATTACATTCAGGGGGAAAAGAATATAGATATCAGCAAATTTCTCAGCCAAGACCTTAAAAACTAGAAGGGCCTGGAGCAGCATTTTTCAAGTTCTGAAAGAAAATGGATGCCAAACAAGAATATTATACCCAGCAAAACTAGTATTCAAATTTGAAAATAAAATAAAATCCTTCCATAATAAACAATAGCTAAAAGAATTTACCAATAGAAAACTGACACTACAGAACATTCTCAGCAAAATATTACATGAGGAAGAAATGAAAAACAATGATGTAAGTCAGCAAAGGGAGGAACTACCCTAAAGGAATAGCCAAATAAAGAAGAAACCAAGTCAAGTTAAAAACCAAAAATAAGTCAAACTTACCAGGAATACAAATCACATCTCAATAATAATCCTGAATATTAATGGCCTAAACTCATCAATCAATAGACACAGACTGGCAGATTGGATTAAAAAGAAAGACCCAACAATATTCTGCCTGCAAGAGACTCATCTCATCAGGAAAGATACCCATGGACTAAAGGTGAAAGAATGGGAAAAAAACATACCATAAATATGGACTCAGCAAAAATGTGGGGGTATCCATCCTCATATCAGATAAAGTGAACTACAAGCCAAAGTTAGTCAGAAGGCATGAAGAAGGATATTTCAAACTGCCTAAAGGAAGCATAAATCAGCAAGACATAACAATCATAAATATTTATGCCCCAAATGATGCCTCATTCATGAACATCAAAAAATTCTTCTCTATTTCTGGAACCACATAGACCACAAAACAAAATACTAGGTGACTTTAACACACCTCTCTCAACACTGGACAGATCTTTAAAACAAAAATTGAAAAAAGAAATCATAGATCTCAATAATGCCATCAATAATTTTGACTTAGCAGACATACAGAGAAAATTCCATCCATCAATGAGCAAATACACTTTCTTCTCAGCAGCACATGGATCTTTCTCTAAAATAGACCATATGTTATGCCACAAAGCTACTTTTAGCAAATACAAAAAGATAGACATACTACTTTGTATTCTATCACATCATAATGGAATGAAATTAGAAATCAATGACATAATAAAAACAGAAAATACTCCAACACCTGGAGATTAAATAATATGCTATTAAATGATATATGGATAACAGAAGATATCAGGGGGAAATAAAAATATTCCTAGAGGTAAATGGAAACAGTGATAAAACATATCAAAATCTCTGGGATACTATGAAAGTAATATTAAGAGGAAAATTTATTTCATGGAGCACATTCAATAAAAGAAGAAAAAGTCAACAAATGAACAACCTAACACCACAAATCAAAGCAAGAACAAATCAAAAGAAGAACAGATCAACACCAAAAGTAGAAGACAGGAAAAAATTAAAATCAGAGCGGAAATCAGTGAAATTGAAACAAATGAAATAATAAAAAAATAGACAAATTACAAAGGTGGTTCTTTGAAAAAATAAACAAAATTGATAAAACTTTAGCCACACTAACAAAGAGAAGGAGAAAGAAAACTCAAATTACTAAAATTTGGAATGAAAAGGGAAATATCACAACAGACACAATTGAAATACAAAATATATTTAGAAGCTATTTTGAAATCTATACTCTAACAAAATAGAAAATCTAAAAGATATCAATATGTTTTCTAGAGACACATGATCCACCCAAACCAAATTAGGGGGACATACACAATTTAAATAGATCAATTTCAAGCAATGAAATAGACGAAGTCATAAAAAGTCTACCAACAAAGAAAAGTCTGTGACCAGATGAATCTCAGACAAGTTCTGCAAGACCTTCAAAGGAGAACTCATTCCAATACTCCTCAAAGTATTCCATGAAATAGAAGGGGAGGGAACCCTTCCAAACTCATTATAGGAAGCTAATATCACCCTGATACCAAAACCAGACAGAGACACATTTAAAAAAAAATTTAGACAAATATCCCTAATAAACATAGATGCAAAAATTCTTAACAAAATTTTAGCAAATCACATGCGAAAACATATTTAAAAATTAGTGTACCACGATCAAGTGATTTTATCAAAGGGATGCAAGGTTGTTTCTACATCCAAAAATCTACAAATGTAATTCACCATATCAACACTTAAATTTAAGAATCACATGAATGTTCCAATAGATGCAGAAATAGCATTTGATAAAACACAGCATTTAGTAAAATTCATGCTCAAAACTCTAGAAAAAATAGGAATAGTAGCAACATTCCTCAGCATTGTAGACTATCTGTGCTAAGCCTATGGCCAATATCATTCAAAATGGAGAAAAACAGAAAGCATTCCCCCTAAAAACTGGAACAAGGCAGGGATGCCCTCTATCGCCACTTCTATTCAAAATCATCCTTGAAATTCTAGCCAGAGCAATTAGACAGACCAATGAAATTAAAGGGATATGAATAGGGAAAGAAGATCTCAAATTATCACTATTTGCCAATGGCATGATTCTATATTTAGAGGAGCCAAAAAATTCTACCAGAAAACTTCTGGAAGTCATAAATAAATTCAGCAATGTAGCAGGATCAATGCTAATTTATTAGCAATCAATGCTAATAAATCTAATGCATTTTTATTCAAAGTGATGAATCCTATGAATGGGAATTTAGGAAAACTACCTCATTCACAACAGCCTCAAAAATAAAATAATATACTTGGGAAATAATCTAGCAAAAGAGGTGAAAGACTTCTACAATGAGAACTACAGAACACTAAAGAGAGAAATTAAAGAAAGACCTTAGAAGATGAATTGCTTTCACATGTTCTTGTATAGGCAGAATTAATATTGTCAAAATGGCCATACTACCAAAAGTGTCATACAAATTCAATGCAATTCCTATTAAAATCCTAATGACATACCTCATAGAAATAGAGCAAGCAATCACAAAATTCATTTGGAAAAATAAGAGACCCAGAATAGCTAATGCAATCCTTAGCAGGAATAATAAAGCAGGGGGTATCACGATACCAGAACTCCAACTATACTACAGAGCAATAGTAACAAAAACAGCATGGTATTGGCACCAAAATAGATGTGTAGATCAATGGTCCAGAAGAGAGGACACAGAGAAAAACCAAAATAAATACAATTATCTCATAGTAGACAAAGTTGCCGTAAACATACAATGGAGAAAAGATAACCTTTTCAACAAATGGTGCTGGGAAAACTGGAAATCCGTAAGAAGCAGAATTAAACTAAACCCCTATCTCTCACTCAGCAAAAAAACTCAACTCAAAATGGATCAAGTTCCTTGGAATCAGACCAGAGACCTTGCACCTTATAGAAGAAAAAATAGGTACAAATCTTCATCATTTTGGTTTATGATCAGAAGTCCTTCACATGACTCCCATGGCACAATAAATAAAAGCAGAAATCAATAATTGGGATAGATTCAAACTAAAAACTTTTTCTCAGCAAGGGAAACTATAAGCAATGTGAAGAGAGAGCTTACAGTGTGGGAGAAAATCTTTGCCACACATGCTTCAGATAGAGCACTAATCTCCAGAATCTATAAAGAATTCAAACAACTTTACACCAAGAATACAAATATAACAATCAACAGATGGGCTAAGGAAATGAGCAGACACTTCACAGAAGATCTACAAATAATCAACAGATACATAAAAAATGTTCAACATCTCTAGTAATAAGAGAAATGGAAATCAAAACTGCACTAAGATTTCATCTCACCCCAATTAGAATGGCAATTATCAAGAATATAAGCAACAATAGATGTTGGTGAGGATGTGGGGAAAAAGGTACACTCATACATAGCCAGTGGGAATAAAAATTATTGTAGCCACTCTGGAAAGCAGTATCGAGATTCCTTAGAAATGTGGAATGGAACCAACATTTGACCAAGCTATACAGCTCTGTGGTCTATACCCAAAAGACTTAAAATCAGCATACTACAGTGATGCAACCACATCAATGTTCATAGCAGCTCAATTCTCAATAGCTAGATTGTGGAACCAACCTAGATGTCCTTCAATTGATGAATGGATAAAGAAACTGTGGTATATATATATATATAAAATGGACTATTACTCAGCCATAAAGAATGATAAAATTATGGCATTTGCGGAAAATGGATGAAGTTGGAGATTATCAAGCTAAGTGACATAAGCCAATCCCACAAAACCAAAGGCCAAATGATTTCTCTGATAATTGGATGATGGGCAGTGGGAGGGAGGCAAGAATGGAGGAAGGATGGATTGTAAAGGGAAAAGATGGGTGGGAGGGATGGGGAAGGGAAAAATAACAGATTTAGACAAACATCATTACCCTATATACATGTATGATTGCACAAGTGGAATCATGTACAACCAGAGAAATAAATTTTACCCCATTTGTTTACAGTGTATTAAAATAAATAAATTTAGTATGAGAAAATTGTATTTATTTGGGTTTGTGTACATGTCCTCTATTCTGTACCATTGATCTACCTTTCTATTTTGGTACCAATACAATGGGGCCAGAAATATGCAATGTAGAAAAGATAGCATCTTCAACAAATGGTGCTGGGAAAACTGGAAAACCATATGCAACAGAATGAAATTAAACCCCTATCTCTCACCCTGCACAAAACTCAACTCAAAATGGATCAAGGACCTCGGAATAAGACCAGAGACCCTGCATCTTATAGAAGAAAAAGTAGGTCCAAATGTTCATCTTTTTGGCTTAGGATCAGACTTCCTTAACAAGACTCCATTAGCACAAGAAATAAAAGAAAGAATCAACAACTGGGATAGACTCTAACTAAAAAGCTTTCTCTCAGCAAAGGAAACTATCAGTAATATGAAGAGAGAGCCTATAGAGTGGGAGAAAATCTTTGCCACTCATACTTCAGATAGAGCGCTAATTTCCAGAATATATAAAGAACTCAAAAAACTCTATACCAAGAATACAAATAACCCAATCATCAAATGGGCTAAGAAAATGAATAGACACTTCACAGAAGAAGATCTACAATTAATCAACAGATATATGAAAAAAATGTTCAACATCTCTAGTAATAAGAGAAATGCAAATCAAAACTACCCTAAGATTCCATCTCACCCCAATTAGAATGGCAATTATCAAGAATAAAAGCAACAATAGGTGTTGGCGAGGATGTGGGGAAAAAGGTACACTCATACATTGCTGGTGGGGCTGCAAATTAGTGCAGCCACTCTGGAAAGCAGTATGGAGATTCCTCAGAAATCTTGGAATGGAACCACCATTTGACCCAGCTATCGCACTCCTTGGCCTATACCCAAAGGACTTAAATCAGCATACTACAGAGATACAGCCACATCAATGTTCTTTGTTGCTCAATTCACCATAGCCAGATTGTAGAACCAATCTAAATGCCCTTCAGTTGATGAATGGATAAATAAACTGTGGCATATATATATATATATATATATATATATATATATATATATACAATGGAATATTACTCTGCCATGAAGAATGATAAAATTATGGCATTTGCAGGCAAATGGATGAAACTGGAGAATATCATGCTAAGTGAGATATGCCAATCTCAAAGAACTAAAGGATGAATGATCTTGCTGATAAGTGGATGAGGACATATAATGGGGGTGGCATTAGGGTTAGGGTTAGGTTTAGAATTATGGTTAAGGAGGGTGGTAAGCATGGAGGAAGAAAGGACTGTATAGAGAGAAAAGAGGGGTAGGAGAGGAGGGGGGAAGGGAAAAAATAACAGAAGGAATCAAACAACATTACCCTCTATAAATTTATGATTACACAAATGGTATGCCTTTACTCCATGTACAAACAGAGAAACAACATGTATCCCATTTGTTTACAATAAAAAAAATACTACCTTCAGGAAAAGTAGAGACAATGAACTATAGGGAGAGATAGACAAGAGGCATGTGGATGAATTAGGAATTTATTCCAAATTAGGTATGGTGTGATCATCATATGGAAATAGAAAGTAGAACACAAACCCTAGAGGTCATGTTGAGAGAAGATAGGCAGGACCTGGTACCCAGTTAAGCTTTGTTTTCGAGGGAGAAACAATTGTTGATGACTTCTGTGGTTCTCCCAGCTAGTTATCTCCTTTCTGTGTATTATATCATGGAATTTTTTAATTCACAAAAGCTTCTGTTTTGATTAGATATTCTAAAGTGTATATTTACTTTATTCTGTATACACTCTGATCACATTGACAAAGTAAAACCTATGTGATTTTGGCACGTGTCTGTGATTATCATAATTTTGCACATCACTGCTTAAAACATTTTAAAATATATTTTGTCACTTGAAAAAAAAATAAAATAAATAAATTTTAAAAAAACTAGGAATGGAATCACAATATGACCCAGATCTTCCACTTTTCAGTATATATATATCAAAAGATCTCAAATGAGCACACTACAAGGATGCAGCCCCATCAATGTTTACAGGAGCACAATTTACATGGTCAAGCTATTAAACCAAAAAAGAAGTCCTTCAACAGATGAATGGATAAAGAAACTGTGGTATATATAAATACAATGGAATATTACTGAGCCATAAATAATAATTAAATCATGGCATTTGCAGGCAAATGGATGAAATTGGAGACTATAATGTTAAGTGAGATAAGCCAATCTCAAAAACCCAAAGGACAAATGATCTCACTGTTAAACAGATGATGACACATAATAGGGGGTGGGATGGGAGCAAGAATGGAAGAAGGAGGGCTTAATAGGGGGAAAAGATGGGTGGGAGGGGTGGGGAAAGAAAAAATAACAGAATGAATTGATCACCATTACCCTATGTAAATGTATGATTACACAAATTGTATGCCTTTACTTAATGCACAAACAGAAACAACACATATCCCATTTGTTTACAATAAAAATAAATTAAAAAAAAGAAAATGGGGTATATATATGCAATTGAATATTACTTAGCCATGAAGAAGAATAAAATTACAGCATTTTTGAATAAATGAATGGAACTGTACACTGTAATTCTATAACCAATTAGGCACAGTGGCACATGCCTGTAATCCCAGCAGCTTTGGAGATTGATGCAGGAAGATTTTACATTCAAAGCCATCTTCAGCAACTTAGCAAGACCCTAAGCAACTTAGCAAGACTTGGCCTCTAAATAAAATATAAACAGGGCTTGGGGATATCTCTCAGTTATTAAGCACCCCTTGGTTAAATTTTTTGTACCCCTGGGTACAAAAGAAAAGAAATAAAAGAGAAGAAGAGAAAAGGAAGAATTGAAAATAGAAAAAAAGTATTAGAAAGAAACAAAGAAACAAAGAAACAAAAAAAAAACCAGAAAATTACTAAGTGATATTCAGAACCAGAAAGTGAAAGTTTGAATGTTTTCTCTGATATGCAGAAGCTAATCTAAAATATGGGGAAAGGAGAGAAAAGAAATATGGGTATTTTATTAAAATAAGAGAAGGATCACAGAGTAGGAGATTGAGGGGGAAATGACAAATGATGAGAAAAGGGGGAAACAGTGAAATGAATATGACCTAACTTTCCCACATACATATATGAATACAATACAGGGAATCTCACCATTATGTATTTCCAGAAGTCAATATTCTTTTTAAAAGTACTTAAATAGCAGAGAAATCAGTAGAGTAGAGGAAAAGGACCTGGTGTAGGGTGGAAGAGCAAGGAGAAAGGAAATACTAAGTACTAAATTAGAGCAAATTAAACTTGATGCATTTATAACATCATTAAAATGAATCCTACTGTAATATATAACTAATATGAACTAGCAAAAAGTGCACTAAGGAAGTTTCAAAAAGCTACAACACATGGAATGGGTTTTGGTTCAATGATGGAACACTTGCCTACCATGCACAAGGCCTTGGGCTCTATCCCCAGCACCACACACACACACACAGTTTCAACATACAGTGAAAATGGAGAATAAACAAAGGCACCCACAGGTGAAGAAGGAACAGGAAAAGAAGACCTGAGGGAAATGAGAACTTGGAGGTGCAGTATAAAGGCAGGTTCTATGGGGACCATGGAAGTGAGGCAGAGCACAGTCTTCAAAGAATGCTAGAATGTACTTAGAAGGCACAGAGAGGATGTTAAGGCAACCAACAGGTTTCAAAGACAAGGAAGAAATTGGAACTGCAGCTGTTGAATTTATGTACAAGGTATTTACAAATGCATGTGTGTGCATATGTATACACATATATGCATGCATGTAAAAAGGGCACAGAGAAAGCCACACCAGAGATAGAGAGAAAAGAAAATCTTGCTTACATGAGTAATAGAACAAGTCTACTACAAAGCAAGCAAAAAGGGGACCGAGGATGCTGAGGAGGAGATTAACTAAAAGTATGGCCATGGAAGAGAACAAAACTGTGCAGATGTCTGTACATGTCACATGGGTTTCACACCAACTCTGAGTATGAGGGGAGAGAACTCAATCATCTCCATTGCTCACCTGAGTGGCCTCAACCTGGACTTTAAGCCAGCACCATGCACAATCTGCTTTTTGTTTCAACCGAAGATGACATCAGATGTGGAGTGTGGATACCCTGTGAAGAGGAAATGACAGATAGACTGGACACAAATTGCTTGGATCCAGGGCTCAGGAAGACATGGTTTGGAGAAGGCAAAATGAAGCCTCCCTTCCACACTCTGGGAAAAATCATTCAACCAGCAAACTGATGCTGGGATCTAAGACTATGTGGCCTCTAAGTGAAGCCAACAGCCTTAAGGGTTCCACAGAAGCAGCATAGATGGGCAGTCTTATTACTTCAAATTCTCCCCACAGGAGGTGGCACCAACTCAGGGACATAGGCTGTTGCAACACCACACTCTGGTACAGGCACTTCTGGACTGGGTCTAACAGCTGCCACGCCTCACAGGAGAAACACATGACTATATCCTGAAGGAGAGTGGGGACTGTGACAGAATGTGCCATACTCTCAGCTGTGTGAGGACATTAACAAAGTGTAAAACCCATGCCAAAAAAAAAAAAAAAACCTAAACAGATATTGAACACTAGTGCTCTTACTATATCTGAAGTCTCAAACCTAAAATTGCTCACTGGAAACATCCTTTCAATTCTGTCCTGCATTGAAAAATTTTCTAACAAAAATTGTTGATATTAAAAGCTCCCAAGGTAAAATATGAATATAGATTTGTATCAAGATTGTTATAAATGTTAATATGCATGAATTGAAGACACTTGTAGAGATTATTAGTCTGATTTTTTTCCAGTATTAGGGATTGGAACCAGGGTCACTTAACCACTAAGCTACATCTCCAACCATTTTTATATTTTATTTAGAGGCAGGGCCTTACTATGTTGCTCATACTGGACTTGAACTTAGAATCCTCCTACCTCAGTCTCTGAGGATTCTGGGATGACTAATGTGCTCCATCATGCCCTGCAAAGAGTGTGATATTAATTGTTGTAAAAATGAAGGTTAATGAAGAATGGTTGTGTAGTCTGAGATTCTGTGTTTCTAATAGCTTCCAAAAAAAATCCACCTTGTAAACATGCATAAAAAAAGCATACCCAACTAGAGTTGAGCCCAGGGTCTCACACATGCTAGAGAATCATTCTACCACTAAGTTATATCTCTAGTCTGCATAGTTTAATTTGTTCATGGGGTGGGGGATGCTGGGGGTTCAACCCAGGACTTTGTCCATGCCAGACAAGAACTCTACCAACTGAGCTATATCACAAGCAATTCATAGTTCTTAAGTCAATAATTCTGGTTGAGATCCAAGATGGCAGACTAGAGGGAGGCTGCATTTCTTGTTGCTCTGTAACTCGGTTTTCAAACAGAGGATATCTGTTTCTTTGTGAGACAGTCTTTGCTGCTTATTGATTCCCCACTGTTTACCTCATTTGTCCACTGATATCACCTGCAGTCTCCCAGCATATTGACTACTTTTTGAGTGTAGATTGCTCACTGACTGGCACTAACATCTGCCATTTGCCGGTCATTACAGACAGGGATCAGTGTTTTTTTTTTTTAGGGAATTATTGACTTGCAGGAAAAGTTTATAATTTTTTGGGTACTATAACCTGAAAGAAGAACCCTAGGTTTTGTTTGTTTGCTTGTTTTTTGTTTTTTTTTTTGTTGTTGTTGTGGAGCCTGGTTTTTCAATATTTTTAGTGTTCTGCATACTCATCTGTCATGGTGGCAGGGCAGCTGTGCATTTTGTTTTCACACTATTGAAGAGGCAATTACAAATGTAAGATGAAAGCTTGAGAGATGGGTAGGTATATACTGTGTATGTCTAAATGCATTTCTTCACAGAGCCTTGAGATATGAGTGCATTGTGAGCTGTTGTGAAGGTGAACATATTGGGAGTTAGAGGTCCCAGATGCTCAAACTCTTCCCCAGTGGAGGGAAATCCAGGCATTCAATTAGGGGTTTCCCTGTTATATGGTCTACCAGCACATCATTGTGAAGTGCACAGGCACAACTCCCTGCTGTAGGTTAATATAGAATACTGGCTGTTGGAGAGGACTTTGAAGGGACTTTATGCCCAGGCCAGGGGCAAAAAAATCTCATTCTGTTTCTGTATGATTTTTTTCCTCCCCATCCAGACAATGAGTTATTTATGGTTTCCAAGGACAAGGGTAATAACTCACTACCTTGTCTCAAAAGAAAGCAGGAAATTTTTTAAATTATTAAAGAATCTAATAGTAAAAGATGTGGTTCTGGTTTGATAAATATAAGCAGTGTAGAGTGGTGCAAAAGTGAAAGCAAGTTCTTTATCCTGCAAGGAGAATACAACAGTGAAAAAGGAAAGCAGGTTCTTTATCCTGCAAGGAGAATACAACAGAAAGAGAGGGACAGATATAGATGTAGTGAACATTATTGAATGCTTACTGTGTGCTAAGCATTGTCTGAGGTGTACTTTTTCCAGTTGTTTTATGAAGAAGAGTAATAGAAGAATGACATAGACAATGTCTTTAAAATTTTTAAGAAATTTTCCAAACATCATTCAGAGTCACTCTAATCCAAGCACTCTGTAACTTACAACTACACCCTCTTAATTACTATAATATATTATTGGGAAGCCAGGAGATTTAGGTCCAAGGGAGTGGAAGGGAGGATCCCAGTATGAACTGAGCTTCATCTTAAATACTTGGCTTTCTTCTGTTTTGGTAACTAAATGCCAAAATCATTTGCCTTGGTTTATATATATGTATATTTATATTTTATGTTGATATATATAAATATATATGTATATATATGTATATTGATGTAAGTAATCTATATACATATTTATGTATATATCTACTAAGGCTAAATATAAATATATCCAGGTATGTTCTTGTTTAGTTTTATCTCAAGTGTTTTTAAGCTACAGAATACCTTTAAGTTTTCAAGTTACAAAATAGAAAGTCTAGAGATAACTAGCCAAAACTAAAAGGGAAAAATGCAAATGAGGGCCCATTATGTGGATCCCAATTGTTTCAGAATTTTTAAGTGATAGTGCTTAGGGACATGTAAAGTTGGAAGTAGCACGTGAAAGCCAGGTAATACTATCTAAGCTTTCTGGGTGGTTCCTGTAGCCTTAGGAAATAGACAGAGTATCCCCTAGGGAGGAGTGAGAGGAAAGGGCAGGATAGGGAGTGCACAGGACTATTCAGGGAGATTGAAATTAAGAAAGGGCCTTTGGGCCTTGGTGAACAGCATTGTTATTGTTTTTCCAAGGTGGATTCCATAAAGTAGTGAGGTAGGAAAGCAACTTGGCAAAGGAAAGGAGTCAGCTTATTGTGAAGTGAGGTACTGAATGGCATCTTCTCTTTCTAAGAAGTTTGATAGTGGGAGAGGTAGGAAGGTAGCTAACAGGGTCTCTGACTTCTCTCAGGACTCCTGGAAGTACCTGTAAAAAATACTTGTGAGAGATGTTATAGAAGATGCAGGAAATCATTTTATTCTTACCATCCCCCCTAAAATAAAAGAAATTGGTGGCTAAAAATTTTTTTTTGCAGTTATAGATAATTATCAAAATCAATCACTATGGTCATCATTTATCACCTTTCTGCTTATTCCTCATCTAACCCCACAATAGCCTGGTTGAAGTCATCTGCCATGGGAAAGAAAAAAGTTCACAAGGGAAGGAATGTGCTTGGTGTCACTTAGACACTCAGCAGATCACCACATCCTGATGTTTGTTTTCATGAGAACTAACTGGATTTTTTTTTCTCCATTCAAGTTGAGTGAAATACTCAAATTTGGCTTTGATAAACTGCTGTATTCTAAGGGGAGCACCATGAATGAGATAGACCTGGAGTCCCCCCTGGGAGAGACAAAAAATGGCCAGTGGGTCTCTGATGCCTTGCCTGCAGCTGGAGGAGGGAGCAGAGAGCAGGAAGAAGGAAGTGAGTTGGGGGTTAGGGTGAGCAAATGGCACAGTTAAATCAAACTAGGGCATGAGCGATATGTATTACCATAGGAAGTCCTGAATCCTACTCCCTGGGACCTCTTTTTCCTACACAGCCCTATTGTCTTCTTGAGCACATTCTTTAGGCTTCTTGATCCAAGAAATTAAAAATATATCTGGCTGTTCCCGTGTGACTGAACTTTGAATCCACTTTTTAGACACCCAGATTTGAAGACATCACTGGACAACTCATTTTATCCTTAGACAAGTCCCCTTTTATTATCCTTGGAAGATACACCATTACAGCAAAATTGTCTGTTTAAATTGAAAAGACAGAGATCCAAGGGCTCATGGTGCTCCCATTATTTGGTGTGTGGATCCCATTTCCCCCACATTGTGGTGCCCTTTAAGGACCATGAGTCCCAGGCTTTTGGAGTATTGAGAGGGTTTCTATTCCTCTAGTCAGTCCCAGCTTGATACCTGTGTTTTGGTTCCACAGCTCTTCTTAATAGGTTTTCATTTTCCAAAGTGTTTGTGAACATTTTAACATACCATTTCATCATATAGCTTTTTAGAAATCCATTTATTGTCATTTAGCTGTTTCAGGTGAGAGAAAAAAAATAAATGTGTGTGGTCATATGTTTAAGTTATATTTGATAACTTCAGTATCAAGTTTACACCCTTTTCTGTAGTCATCTACATTAATTTAATTTTATTTGCTAGAACAAAATAAAATTGCAATGTTTCTGAAAGATGATTGTATATCTTCACCTGCCTAAAAACAGGTATTTTTTCAGACACTCTAACTGCCAGAAAATTCTCTGGTTTTATTAAAATCTGGAATGTTGTCTTCAGTGACCATGTCTTGATTCTCTTTGTGGTAAATGGTTCCTCTGGCAGAATACAAATGAGGGTCTAGACCTGTGGGCTCTGAATGCCTATTAGAAACAGACTAAAGATATGCAGCATCATTAAAAATAATGTAAATAAACATTAAAGATAGTAATTAGAGGGGCTTGGGAGATAGCTCAGTCGGTAGAGTGCTTGCCTTGTAAACTCAAGGCCCTGGGTTCGATCCCCAGCACCGAAAAAAAAAAAAAGATAGTAGATAGAGGAGCCCAATCAAATTAAAGTAAAAAGCAAGGTTGCTTTATCTTTAAAGCTAAAGTTCTTTAAAAAGCACATTTACATAGTAAATTGAGAATTTCATGCAGTATGATGTCAGGGGCGGGCTCTGAGGGCCCTGGAGCCACACAGTGGCCTGATCTCTAAGATGGCGCCTGGCAGCTTGCCAGACATAGCTGCACTCATATACAAGTTTTAGGTAGTAACTCTGGTTGGCTGTTGTACATGAGGCAATCCTGGTATCTGCCTGGAGACTGTTCCTTGATAGGCTGACTTTCCTGGTAGTCTACTCTCTGATAGGCTGATGTTCTCAATATAAGTCTGAGACTTGTGAAATAAAGTCCTTTTTTGGTTCCTGTGATCAAGAAGAGCGTACGTGTTGTGATTGTCCCCGTGGGCGGTGGGTGATCATAAGTGGTGCCGAAACCTGGGAACTCGAGTTACAAAGAAGGAACTGATCAGGTAAATACAGGGAAAGTAAAGTACAGTCTGGCCAGGTTAAAGTTCGCGGGATAAGCGACGGAGTTAAAGTTCGCGGGATAAGTGACGAGTTAAAGTTAGTGGGATAAGCGACGGAGATTGAGTGTTTGTAAGTGCTTTCGCTTTTGTTTTGCTAGTTAAAGTACTTTGCATTCTGTTAGTTTAATAGAGAAATATGGGCACTGAAATGTCACGAAAGTGCATGGAAGGTCCCTTAAAGGATTTGCTCCGGGCCAATGGAATTCCTCTTGAAACTAAAACAGCCCAAAACTTTTTACCCACAGTGGAAGATATTGCACCATGGTTCTTGGACGAGGGATTACTGAATATCCCTCAATGGGAGCTTCTAGGGGAGGATTTGAGAGCAACAGAGAGAGTAAAACCATTACCCCTGGGAACCATGGCCATATGGATGTTAGTTAGAGGGTGTTTAGATACTCCTAATACCGAATGCAGAGAGGCCATAAAACAAGGGGAAGAGGTTTTGGAGGAAATCAAAGAGGAAAGGTCTAAAGCATCAGAAAGGGCGTCAATAAGATCAGAGACAGACAAGGAAAATGAAACTGGGTGTGAGGATAGTTCAGATGAAGAGGAGGATTTACTATGTAGAACAAAAAATCTTGCTATTACAGGATCTACTAAAGAAAAGATGGGGCAAACACACACCACACAAGGTGACCCTGTGCTCTCAGCTCTTAGACTCATGCTGAAGAGTAGTGGCCTTGAGTGGTCTGATACACAGGTGGAAAAAGCCTGGGACACCTTTACTTGGGAGGCCTCTTGGCTTCCCGCCGCTAATCTTTTTGAGTGGTCCACATGGGATCGTGTAGAACAACTTGTTAGGAAGAGGGACATCAGTTTAGGGGAGGGTCCCCCATTAGGAGTCCGCCCTACGTTATCTGCCCATAAGGCCTGCTTCTCTCCAGGACCTCCCAAAGGGGGCTCCAAGTTTCTCCCCAAAGAGCTGCCGCCTAAAGAACCGCCGGCTCCTCCCATTGCATCTCCTTCCAGAAGCTTGCCACATAGTAAACAACATTGGGAGACCTTTAATGAGGAGCCCAATCCATCTCCATCCACTCCTCCCAAGGTTGAGGAACCACTAGGGCAGCCAGCCTCTACACATAGGGAAGGCCC
>NW_025920549.1:0-59116 GCF_902686445.1 Sciurus carolinensis | reverse complement strand
TTTTTTGGAAGACTTTCCTAATCACCTCAGAAAGCCTATGTATGCACCTCAGGGAACCCTCATAATATACCACAGAGAGCTCTTACAACAAATTTATAGAGCCCTTTAAACACACCACAAAGGCCTTCCCATTACAATGCGAATACTCATTTGGATCCTAACACCAACACTGAACCAAACCTTAACCCACTAACTCTAACACTAACCCCCTAATTCTAATACTAATGCTAAATATAACCCTAGTCTAAGCCCTAACCTTAAAAACTAACCTTAAACCTATCACCTAGCCTCCATTCTTAGCTCAGAATCATCTCAATACAAAAATCACAGAAGCCCCCCTAAACAGCTGAGTGCCCTCCTGACATTGAGAAAAGTCCTTACTATATGTCTCAAGAGAATTCTCTATACATCTGAAACAGACATATCCCTAGACAAATAAGTGAGTACATACCATACTCCTTTTCAAGCCCTTCTAAACACTGGAGTGAACCTTTCTGTTAACTTCATAAAACGCTTACTACACTCTTAAGAAATCCCTTTTGACTGGCCTGCCATATACACCAAAAATACCCCTACTTCCTGAAATGAGCACTCACACTCATGTCAATTGGCTGTCCTACAAACCTTATAAAGCCCTTCTACACCCCTCAGAGAGCCCTCCCACAATACCTCATAGAGCTATCCTTACACAATGAAAAGAAACCACTTTCACACCTTGGAGAAATTTCATACAAATTTCCTCAAACATACCTCCCTATACATCTAAGGATTTCCTCCCTACTCACAATAAGAACCCTTCCTACATAACTCTAAATCCCGTCTATACACACCTTAGGGACATGCCCTTCACAGTTCATTGAGCAAACCCTAAACAACTCAGAAAGTCCCCCTTATACACCCCAGAGAGTAATCCCTAAAAATGTCTGAGAAGTGTTAATTCAAACCTCAGAATGCTTGGCCTACACACCTCAGCAAACCCTACCCACGCATCGCAGATAGACCTCAATATTCACCAAAAACTCTCCCTACTCACCTCCAGTTGCCTTACATACACACCTCAGATATTTCAGCTACTGTCCTAAAAGAAACCTTCCACCACAGGGTGTTCTCCTTGCTTATATCAGATGGACGTCTGCATTTTCTTCACAGGGCCCTCAATACACAACTGAGATAGCACTCCTGCATGGGCAAAAGCCATTTTTCACAGCCCATGTATAGCTTCTGTACACCTAATGGAGATTTATCTTCACACTTCAGGGAGCCCACACAACAATCCTCAGAGAGTCCTTCCCTTCCTATGCACCTCGCAGTCACCTTCCTCCACATATCAGAAAGCACTCCACACTCATATCAAGCAAACTTCTTACAAAATAGAAGATCATACATTCACACCATAGAAGTCCATACTACACACATCATTTATAAATCCCTACAGAACTTGGAGAGCAATTGCCAAATACTACACACTGCCTTTCTACACTACTGGTACAATTCAGAGGACTCTGGTACACACTCAAAGAGCCCTCCTTTTAAACCTGTTTGTCCTTCTTATTCATGTCAAAATTCTCCCATTACTCACCTTAGAAATACATATCTACACCCCTCAGAGAGTACATACCTCTTATGAAAGAGGACACTCCCTAAACACTCCATTCAACTATCCTCTTTACAAATCTCAGATAGGCTTCCATACAAACCACAGAATGACATTTCATCCAATCTCAAACCTCAAAAAATGCTACCTGTGCTTCTCAGGTAGCCTGCACTATTCATGAAAAAGCCCTTTCTATTCACTGCCAAAGATCAAAACTACAAAACTCAGAGAGTCCTCTTGATTCTCCATTGAGTGCACTACAAAAACACCTCAGAGATTCCCTATACTATCTTCAAAAGATCAGCCCATCAAATTTTAGTATATTCTCCTTACTCACATCACATATATCACACTACTCAATTCAAAGCGCCTTCCCTGCACAACTGAGAGAGCAATTTCCCTTAGATGTAAAACCATCTTACACCCCTCCTAGATTCTTCTGCACACCTAATAGGGACTACCCTACACACCACTGAGAGGCTTCCCTTCACATATCAGTGTGCCATCCCTATGCATTTCAATGAGTCCTCACCAAAAACCTCAGGGAACCTACACAACAAAGCTCAGAGAGCCCTCCCTACTCATCTAAGTGAATTCTACCTACACACCAAAGAGCTACTCCACTCCACACTTCATAATGCCTCCCTTTCTATATAAATTTGTCCTCCATACTCATAGAGCTCTCCCTGCTCACCTCAAATTTTTCTCTGAGCACAATTCAATATAGTTCTTTCTACTCATTTCAGCAAACACTCTGTATAGGCTTGTGCAAGCACTCTTAACCCCTCACTGTTGGACCACTAACACATGTCTAATAGCCCTCTGACATGTCATAGAGTTCTCTGACACACCTCAAAGTGTACTCTACACAGCTCAAAGACCATATACTACTAACCTCAGAGAGCCCTCCTTAAACACCTTTGAGCCTCCTCCATGCACAAAATAAAAGCTCTCCTTAATCACCTCAAAACAATCCCTACAAACCTCAAAGAGACATCTGTACATACCTCACTGAATACAAATTATACTTGTTTTAAAACCCCTTTTGCTAACTATAATTCTTTGCAAGCTTTCTCTAAATACCTCAAATTAGCCTATCTATGCACCTCAAAGAGCCTTCAATGTACACCTCAGAGAACACTTTTGAGTTTTTACATAGACCTTCTATGTACACCACAAATGCTGATCCTGATCCTGAACCTAACCTGAAACGTAACCCTAACTCTAACCCCAAGCTCTCCCTACACAAAATAGAGGGCCCTCCTTGACCAAAATACTGACCATGATTATGACTTTGATTCTAAACCCTAGACCTAACCACAACCTACACCCTAATCTCATAGTTTTCTCCCTTCTACATCATTTTACCCTCCCTACTCATCTCTGAGAGATCTCATTTCTTCCCTCAATAGGCCCTACAAATGCAACTCACTGTACCCTTCCTACACATCACAAAGCACCTTTCCTCTGCACTACTATGTCCCCTCCCAACTCACATCAGTGGCACATCCATACACATTAAATTGTCCTATGACACATATCATGGAACACTCCTACATTCCTCATAGAGCCCTCTTTACAGAGTTCAGAGGCCACATGCTACCAAACTCAGAGGGCACTCCTAACACATCTGAGTGTACCCTCATGCACTTTAAAGGTAGCCCTCCCTACCCACATTAAGTGCAGTCCCTAAATACCTCAGAGAATTATCCCTACACACATCATTGAGGCATGTCTATATACCTCACTGGGTACAAAATATACTCCTTCCCAAGAACTCCCTACTATTTTTTTGGCAAGCCTTCTTTAAACACAAGAGAGAGCCTGTCTACTCACCTTTGAAAGTTTTCAATACACACCTCAAAGAGTCCTTTCAACTCATCACTGAGTCATTCTTTATACACTGAAAATACTGACCATAACCCTTAACATAATCCTAATCCTAACCATAACCGTAAACACAAGCTCTCTCTACATACCACAGAGAGCTGTCCCTGACACTGATACTGAGCAAAATGTGGATCCTGACCCAAAACTGTAAGTCACACCATAACTCTTACATTATTTCCCTTTTATATCAGTTTGTCTTCCCTACTGATCTCACAGTGCTCTCAATACTCACCTCAAAAGGCTGTCTGTGAACAACATTCTGAGGTTTTTCTACCCTTCAAAGAGCACCAACCCTATGCACATCTGTGAACCCTTTCAACTCTCTTCAGGGGGCCCTTCCACACACATCTAGGGGCCCTCCTACAATCATCAATGTGCCTTCCCTACATAGCTCAGACAGACCTCCTATGCAATAAAGAGAAACAAGAGAACCTTTCCTCCACACCTAAAACACACCTCCCTACACATCTAAGTAATTCCTCCCTATTTAAATCAAGAGCCCATTATACACACTTAAAATTGTGATACATACACACGTTAGGGATGGTTCCTCAACACGTTGTTGAGCAACACCTAAACAATAAAGAAAACCCTCTTCATACAACCCAAAGTGTACTCCTTAGAGATTCCAGAGAAATGTTAATTCAAATTTCAGAGTGCCTTTGCTAAACACCTTAGCAAACACTACCTACACATCTCAGATAGATCTCACTATGTACCAAAACATCCTAATTACTTCTGAGTGATGTACCTACACAACTCAAAGACCACTTCTGATACTCCTTGACTTGGCCTTCCTAAATAGCATTGATATCTCCTGTAGTATCCTCAAAGAACACTCCTATCATACCTCAGTGTATTCTCCCTATTCATTTCAGATGGATCTCACTATTAACATCAAAGTACCCTGGTACACAAACCAGATGGCACTCCTACACAGACAAAAGCCATTTACACCCACAGAGATTTCTGCTGCACACATGATACCTCCCAACACATATAAGAGCACCTGAACTGCAAACTTCAGGGGTACCTCTGTCCATACCTCAGAGTACCCTACCTACACACTTTACAGACACCTTTCTATACAACTAAGAAAGCCCTCCATGCTCACAACAGGTGCCCTTAAACCTAGAGTGCCTTCCATACACATTTCAGAAATACTTCCTACACATCTCATTGAGCAATTCCTACACATCTCAGAGAACTGTCACTAAACACCAAACGCCACATTTCTACACACCTCACAATGCCATACTTTTAAAATTCAGTGGGCCTATAACCAACTTCATAGAGCTCTCCTTTCAAACCTCAGTTAATCCACCCAATTTATTTCAGAGATCTCTTCTTATTCACATTAGGGGGACATTCCTACACAACTTGGGAGTCCTTAATACTCACCTAAGAGCACCATCCCTATACACCCCAGTCAAGTGTCCTCCCTCCAAATCTCAGAGAGACTTCCATGCAAACCTTAAAATGCCCCTTAAACAAACCTCAAAAAACTCTACCTACAAATCTACATAATAACTCTCATTCCCCAGCAAAATATCCTCCCTATTCACCTCCAGACACCATAAGTACAAACCTCAGATATTCCTTTAAGTGCCCTCCTAAAATGCCTCCAATTCCATCCACTATCCTCAATAAACACTCCCATCACAGATTAATGTGTTCTCCCTACTCATATTAGATATATCTCACTGTTGCCTTGAGAGGACCCTCTTTACATAACTGAGATGGACTTTCTAATCAGTCATAAAGCCTTCCTACACCTCTCAAATATCTCTCTGCACACCTTAATAGGAACCTATCTAGATACTTCTGAAAGCCCTCCCTACACATTTCAGAGTTCTGTCCCTGTGTATTTCAATGACCCCTACTTTTACACCTCAAAGAAACTACACTAAAATCTCACAGAGTCCTACCTGCTTGTATCAGGTAGTTCTACTTACACACAGTATAGATCACCCAATCAACAATTCATAAGTTCCTCATTTCTATGTCATTTTGTCCTCCATACTTATCTCACTGAGCTCTCACTACTCACTTTAAATGGCCTTCAAAGCACAACTGAGTCTTTTCTACTCATCTGAGTATGAATTCCCTATGCACCTGGGTGAACCATCAAAATGCTTCTTAGAGGGTCCTCCCACACACTTCTAAGGTACCTCTGACACACATAACAGAACTCTGCTACACTCCTCATGTAGCCCTCTTTACTCATCTCACAAAATACAGGTCTGAAAACCATTCATACAACAGTAAGAGTACCCTCCATACACATTAAAGGAAGTCTTCCCTACTCAACTCAAGAGCAGTTCCTACATGTCACACAGAGTCATCCCTACATACCTCAGTGTTTACAAACTATACTGTTTTAGAAACCCTCTCTACTATGTATAGTTCTCCACAAGCTCAATCTAAGCAACAGAGGACCTATTTATGCACTTTTGAGAGCCCTCAATACAAACCACAGAGAAGCCTTTCAAATCAAAATGAAGACTTTCCCTATACACCACAAATGCTAATACTGATCCTGAACCTAACACTTACCCTAGGCCCAACCATAACCCTCAACTCATATTGCCCTCTCATCCACATCGGTTTTTCCTCTCCTCTCAATTCAATGAGCTTTCACTACTCACATGAAACAGCCCTCTGGAAATAACTCACTGATTTCTTTCTATCATTCATGGAGCTCCATACCTATGTAACTCTGTGAGCTCTCCCAAATTACCTCAGGGGTCCTTCCCAGAAACATAAAGAGCACTCAGACAAACATGTGAAATCCTCCTAAATACCTCATAAATTTCCCACTACACAGACCAGAGGACACTCACTACAAATGTCAAGGAGCCCTCCTTGTAAATATCAGTGTGAAATGTTGACATATAAAAAAGTCTTTGCTACTCATATTTCAATCTGTACCTACACATTTCAGAAAGGAAACCCTACAGAGCTAAGTGAGTACACACCATACACCTTTTCAAGTCCTACATACACACGTCAGCAAACCCTAACCAAACATCTCAGATCGACCTCACTGCTCACCAAAGTGCCCTCCCTACTTACTTCCAAAGGCTATACCTAGACACCTAAGAGTTCTCATCATTTTTTTTACTGACCCCCCTTAACACCACAGATTCCCTCTACTATTCTCAAAGAAAACTCCCATCACAACTCAGTGTTCTCCTTATTCATATCATATGCACCTCTGTGAGCCTTTCAAACTAACAACAGTGGGCCCTCCCACATACATAAAGGAGTCTTCCCACACCCTTCATGGGCCCCTTATTCATGCCTTAAAGAAACCTCACTACACAATGAAAAGAAGCCACTTTTCCTCCTCAGAGAAACTTTCCTACCCACCAGAAACACACTTTCCTACACATCTAAATAATCCCTCCCTAATTAAATCAAGACACCTTCCTATACCCTTGAAAGTGCTGTGCTGTACATGCTCACTTTAGGGACACTTCCTCCACACTTCTTTCAGAAGCACCTAACTATTCATAAAGACCTCCTTATCCTCCAAACCAATTGATAAATTAATCCCCTGATGGGATTAACTGAGTGGTAACTGAAAGGAGAAAGAGTGTTACTGGAAGAGTTTTTTCATTGGAAGCATGTGTTTGTTGTATACATTGCATATCTGGTGAGTGAGTGTCTCTTTCTGCTTCATTCATATTAGGTACTTTCCTGCACCACACATTTTTGACATGATATTTAACCTCATCTCAGTGCCCAAAGAATGGGCCAGGTTTCCATGGACTGAGATCTCTGAAACTGTGAACTCTCAAATAAAATTTTCCTTCTTTTTAATTGTTCTGGTCAAGTAATTTAGTCTCAACACAGAATAAACTGATGTAAACACAGTCATAGCCCTTTTTATAGGACCATTACATAAAATACAAAGAAGGCAAACTGAAACACATTATATAAAGGTAAATGCACATGCTCCAAAGTTAATCTTTGTTACTATGTGTATATACACTGGATCAGAATGTTTCTGGCATTGACTAACCACAATATAGTGAATCCCCAGCCCTGACTACACAAAAAAAGCAACAATTAGGGCATTCTTGTAACATTTTCTGCCAGTTTACTAAGCATAGGAGTCTTGGTAAAGTCATTCTGAGACTGCACCAACAGTGGGACAGCGTTTTAGTAATAAAGTTTATAAATTCTAACAGTTGTGCTTGTCTAACTGAAAAAATGCTCCTCCTATGCAGATCTCTAAGGACAGTTACATAATTATCCCTTTTTTTGGATTATGTACTTTTATATTTTATATCTGACTCTGATTCATTCCCCTGACCTCCTTAACTTTGAGAATTTTTTTGACTAATGAGATGCACTTCCAGGAGTGTCCCCTATTCTAATGGTTGAAGAAAGTTACCCTGGGTCTGGATCCATATGGGCCACTAACTGTCTTAACCAGTGCAACCAAACTCCCGTGTCCAGCCAGCAGCAAAGGGGGATTGGGAAATATTCACAGACACAGACCTTGAAGATTAAGCTGGGATCAGGTAGAGTTCTGCTCTCTGATGCAGATGCAGATCTAAAGAGTTATGCAAGCAATCTTTATTTATATATGTCTCATTATCAGGTTAAATACTATACAACCATTATTCTTTGTATTCAAGAAAGTTACAGAAACTCGGACATCCTATGTTGTTTTTCTGTAGTTGCAAGACACAGTTTCAAAGTGCAATGTTAGGAGATTTGTATAACTCTAAAGAAAATCCATTGTTAAAAATTATTATAAGCTAGGCAGGAAGTGAAGAAGTGGAGTTGATGAAACATTTTGGTTGTCTAGCATAAGAATTCCTTCCTTCCCAGGAGCTATGCCTGAGATCAAGGTCAGAACTGATAGGATTCTTCAGTGGAGCCTGCTCATAAAGGATATTGCCACAGCAGTTAAACATCCTCTGCCATTTCACAGAAACATTCCAAAACACCAGGTATGCCACTGTCATGAGGACATCAGAGACCCTCAATGTCAATCACTGCTCTCCACTGTTCACAGTCTGGTTCACAGGAGACAGAGAATATCAGGAGATAACCCTAGTCTTTCCTCTGCCTCATAGATTGGATGCAAGGTTACACTTCTCTGGAAACACTTCTCTAAACATTAAGAAACAAATATTGGGTTTATTCTGACCCTGAGCCTGACTTGATTACCAGTCAGGAAATGGAAAAAAATATGGTCTCCAAAGAAAAACATAAATTATTACCCTATCTTATAAAATAACTTGTTTTAAAAAAAATGAGGCAGGCTCTCTTCATGGGGCGATCCAAGATGGTGGCCTAGAGGGTGACTGCACCCCCAGTCGCTCCAGAACCCAGGAGTTAAGAAGGGGAGGTATTGAGAGACTCAGACTGAAATAGAGCCGTGGGTGAGTCTGCCCACTGGGTAAAGCTCGGCCCGGGTGGCAGGCCCAGATAGAGGTGGCTTATCGGAGCCGGGCAGGGCAGCTAGAGTCTTCCACAGGCAACCCTGCACACTCCAGCAGTGGGCCCCGCCCACACAGCCAGCTTCTCCAGGTTCTCGGAATGGGCCCACTAGTGAGAGCCTTTCTGACCAGAACAAGCTCCAAGTCCCAAAGCCAGCACAGCGCAGCGTACTCCAGCATGCAAGCAGCTTCAGGGACCAGGATAGGGCAGTCAGAGACTTCCCCAAGTAGCCTGGACCCCTGCGGTGGGAGGTGCCTTTCAAGGCTAGCTTATCGGAGCAGACCGCCCAGTGAGAGGCTTTCTACATAGAACCAGCCAGAAGCCCCCGAACCAATGGAGAGCTTCAATCCACAAGCAGCCTCTGGGATCAGGGCAGGGCAGCCAGAGACCTCTTTAGGCGTCTCTGCCCACTCCGGCCGCAGGCTCTCTTCACAGGGTGATCCAAGATGGCGGCCTAGAGGGTGACTGCACCCCCAGTCGCTCCAGAACCCAGGAGTTAAGAAGGGGAGGCATTGAGAGACTCAGACTGAAATAGAGCCACAGGTGAGTCTGCCCACTGGGTAAAGCTCGGTGCAGGTGGCAGGCCCAGATAGAGGTGGCTTATTGGAGCTGGGCAGGGCAGCTAGAGTCTTCCCAAGGTATCCTTCCACACTCTGGCAGTGGGCTCCTCCCACACGGCCAGCTGCATGGTGCAGGCCCACAGTAAGAGCATTTCCGCACAGAGCCAGCTCCAAACTGTGGAACCAGTAGGGGGGTAGGGGCAGTTTTCTTCGGATGCACTGCATTATCAGATTCCTCCAAGACATCAGGCTACTGAAGGCTGGGAGGTGATACACTGGAAATCTACCAGGACACTATAAGCCAATAGCGGAAAACTACAATATCTCAGGGTCCCACTGACAGCTGACCAATATGAGAAAACAAGGGAAGAAAATGTCCCAAACAAACCTAGATACTACATCAATAAAACCCAATGACAGCACAGCAGAAGAAATGTCAGAAAAGGAGTTCAGAATGTACATAATTAAAACGATCAGGGAAGCTAATGAGGAGATGAAAGAGCAAATGCAGGCATTGAAGGAGGAGATGAAAGAGCTAATGCAGGCATTAAATGATCGCACCAATCAACAGTTAAAACACCAAATATGGAAAGCAAGAGATCATTTCAATAAAGAGTTAGAGATATTGAAAAAAAAAACAAACTGAAATACTTGAAATGAAGAAAAAAATAAACCAAGTTAAAAACTCCATAGAAAGCATAACCAATAGGATAGAACACCTGGAAGACAGAACCTCAGATATTGAAGACAAATTATTTAATCTGGAAAACAAAGTTGGCCAAACAGAAAAGATGGTAAGAAATCATGAAAAGAATCTACAAGAATTATGGGATATCATGAAAAGGCCAAATTTAAGAATTATTGGGATTGAGGAAGGCTTAGAGAAACAAACCAAAGGAATGAACAATCTATTCAATGAAATAATATGAGAAAATTTCCCAAATATGAAGAAAGAAATGGAAAACCAAGTACAAGAGGCTTATAGAACTCCAAACATACAAAATTACAACAGATCCACACCAAGGCACATTATTATGAAAATACCTGACATACAAAATAAAGACAGAATTTTAAAGGCCGTGAGAGAAAAGAATCAAATTACATTCAGAGGGAAACCAATAAGAATATCAGCTGATTTTTCAATCCAGACCCTAAAAGCTAGAAGGGCCTGGAACAACATATACCAAGACCTGAAAGAAAACGGATGCCAACCAAGAATCTTATACCCAGAAAAACTTAGCTTCAAATTTGATGATGAAATAAGATCCTTCCATGGTAAACAAAAGCTAAAGGAATTTACAAAAAGAAAGACAGCATTACAGAACATTCTCAGCAAAATATTACATGAGGGAGAGATGAAAAACAATGATGCAAATCAGCAACAGGAGGTGCTAGCCTAAAGGAATAGCCAAATAAAGGAGAAACCAAATAATGTCAAAAACAAATATGAGTCAATTGACTGGGAATACAAATCATATCACAATAATAACCCTGAATGTTAATGGCCTGAATTCATCAATCAAAAGATACAGACTGGCAGATTGGATTAAAAAGAAAATCCAACAATATGCTGAATGCCAGAGACTCATCTCATAGAAAGAGACACTCATAGACTAAAGGTGAAAGGATGGGGAAAAACATACCATGCACACGGACACAGCAAAAAAGCTGGAGTATCCAGCTTCATTTCAGATAATGTGGACTTGAAACCAAAACTACTCAGAAGGGATAAAGAAGGACATTACATGCTGCTTAAGGGAAGCATAAATCAGCAAGACATAACAATCATAAATATCTATGCCCCGAACATTGGTTCATCCACGTATGTCAAACAAATCATTCTCAATTCCAGAAAACAAATACACCACAACACAATAATACTAGGCGATTTTAACACACCTCTCTCACTACTGGATAGATCGTCCAAAAAAAATTGAATAAAGAAACTATAGATCTCAATAACACAATCAACAATTTAGACTTAACGGACATATATAGAATATACCATTCAACAAAGAACGAATACACTTTCTTCTCAGCAGCACATGGATTCTTCTCTAAAATAGACCATATTTTATGCCCCAAAGCTACTGTTAGCAAATACAAGAAGATAGAGATACTACCTTGTACTATATCACATCATAATGGATTGAAATAAGAAATAAATGACAGAATAAAAAACAGAAACTTCTCCAATACCTGGAGATTAAATAATACACTATTATATGATGAATGGATAACAGAAGACATCAGGAGGGAAATAAAAAAATTCTTAGAAGTAAACAAGAAGAAAGACACATCATATCAAAATCTCTGGGACACTATGAAAGCAGTACTTAGAGGAAGATTTATTTCATGGGGCGCATTCAAAAAAAGAAGTAGAAATCAACAAATAAACGAATTAACACTACAGCTCAAAGCGCTAGAAAAAGAACAGCAGACCAATACCAAAAATAGTAGAAGACAGGAAATAGTTAAAATCAGAGCCAAAATCAATGAAATCGAAACAAAAGAAACAATTGGAAAAATTAACAAAATAAATAGTTGGTTCTTTGAAAAAATAAATAAAATTGATAAACCCTTAGTCACACTAACAAAAAGAAAGGAGAAAACTCAAATTACTAAAATTCGGAATGAACAAGGAAACATCACAACAGACACGAGTGAAATACAAAACATAATTAGAAGCTATTTCCAAAATCTATACTCCAACAAAACAGAAAACCTCGAAGACATCAACAAATTTCTAGAGACATATGAATTACCTAAACTGAACGAGGAGGACATACACAACTTAAATAAACCAATTTCAAGCAATGAAATAGAAGAGGTCATCAAAAGCCTACCAACAAAGAAAAGTTTGGGACCAGATGGGTTCTCAGCCGAGTTCTACAAAACTTTTAAAGAAGAGCTCATTCCAATACTCCTCAAACTATTCCATGAAATAGAAGAGGAGGGAACCCTCCCAAACTCGTTCTATGAAGCCAATATCACCCTGATACCTAAACCAGACAGAGACACATCGAGGAAAGAAAATTTCAGACCAATATCCTTAATGAACATTGACGCAAAAATTCTCAACAAAATTTTAGCAAATCGCATACAAATGTATATTAAAAAGATAGTGCACCACGATCAAGTGGGTTTTATCCGAGGGATGCAAGGTTGGTTCAACATTCGGAAATCAATAAATGTAATTCACCATATCAACAGACTTAAAGTTAAGAATCACATGATTATTTCAATAGATGCAGAAAAAGCATTCGATAAAATACAGCATCCCTTCATGCTCAAAACACTAGAAAAAATTGGAGTAGTGGGAACATTCCTTAACATTATAAAGGACATCTACACTAAGCCCATGACTAATATCATTCTAAATGGTGAAAAACTGAAAGCGTTCCCCCTAAAAACTGGAACAAGGCAGGGATGCCCTCTTTCACCACTTCTATTCAACATCGTCCTTGAGACTCTAGCCAGAGCAATCAGACAAACCAAAGAAATTAAAGGGATACGAATAGGAAAAGAAGAACTCAAAGTATCCCTGTTCGCTGATGACATGATTATATATTTAGAGGAACCTGGAAATTCCACCAGAAAACTTTCAGAACTCATAAGTGAATTCAGTAAAGCAGCAGGTTACAAGATCAATGCTCATAAATCCAATGCATTTTTATACATAAGTGATGAATCTTCAGAAAGAGAAATTAGGAAATCTACCCCATTCACAATGGCATTGAAAAAAATAAAATACTTGGGAAACAATCTCACAAAAGAGGTGAAAGACCTCTACAATGAGAACTACAGAACACAAAAGAAAGAATTTAAAGAAAACCTTAGAAGATGGAAAGATCTCCCATGTTCCTGGATGGGCAGAATTAATATTGTCAAAATGGTTATACTACGTAAAGTGCTATACAGATTCAATGCAATTCCAATTATAATCCCAATGATGTACCTTGCAGAAATAGAGCAAGCAAGTATGAAATTCACCTGGAAGAATAAATAACCTAGAATAGCTAAAGCAATCCTCAGTAGGAAGAACAAAGAAGGGGGTATTGCAATACCAGATCTTCAACTCTACTACAAAGCAATAGTAACAAAAGTGGCATGGTATTGGTACCAAAATAGACAGGTAGGTCAATGGTACAGAATAGAGGACATGGACACAAACCCAAATAAATACAATTTTCTCATACTAGACAAAGGTTCCAAAAATATGCAATGGAGAAAAGATAGCCTCTTCAACAAATGGTGCTGGGAAAACTGGAAAACCGTATGTAATAGAATGAAATTAAACCCCTATCTCTCACCCTACAGAAAACTCAACTCACAATGGATCAAGGACCTCAGAATCAGTCCAGAGACCCTGCATCTTATAGAAGCAAAAGTAGGTCCAAATCTTCAACTTGTTGGCTTAGGATCAGACTTCCTTAAAAGAACTCCCATAGCACAAGAAATAAAAGCAAGAATCAACAACTGGGATAGATTCAAACTAAAAAGTTTTCTCTCAGCAAAGGAAACTATCAGAAATGTGAAGAGAGAGCCTACAGAGTGGGAGAATATCTTTGCCAACCATACCTCAGATAGAGCGCTAATTTCCAGAATCTATAAAGAACTCAAAAAACTCTACACCAAGAATGTAAATAATCCAGTTGACAAATGGGATAAGGAAATGAACAGACACTTCACAGAAGAAGATGTACAAGTAATCAACAGATATATGAAAAAATGTTCAACATCCCTGGTAATAAGGGAAATGCAAATCAAAACTACCCTAAGATTTCATCTCACCCCAATCAGAATTGCGATTATCAAGAATACAAGCAACAATAGGTGTTGTCGAGGATGTGGTGAAAAAGGAACACTCATGCACTGCTGGTGGGGTTGCAAATTAATGCAGCCACTCTGGAAAGCAAGTGTGGAGATTCCTCAGAAAGCTTGGAATGGAAACACCATTTGACCCAGCTATCCTACTCCTTGGCCTATACCCAAAGGTCTTCAAATCAGCATACTACAGAGATACAGCCACATCAATGTTCATTGCTGCTCAATTCACCATAGCCAGATTGTGGAACCAACCTAGATGCCCTTCAGTTGATGAATGGATAAAGAAACTGTGGCATATATATACAATGGAATAATACTCTGCGCTGAAGAATGATAAAATTATGGCATTTGTAGGCAAATGAATGAAATTGGAGAATATCATGCTAAGTGAGATAAGCCAATCTCAAAAACTAAAGAATGAATGATCTCGCTGATAAGCGGATGAGGACATATAAGTGGGGGTGGGAGGGGTTAGCATTAGGTTCAGGGTTAGGTTTAGGATTAGGGATAGAGAGAGCATTAAGAATGAAGGAAAGAAGGACTGTATAGATGGAAAAGAGGGGTGGGAGGGGTGGGGGGGAAGGAAAAAATAAACATCATTGCCCTATGTAAATGTATGATTACACAAGTGGTATGCCTTGACTCTATGTAAAAATAGAGAAACAACGTGTATCCCATTTGTATACAATAAAAAAAAGATAAAACAATTAAAAAATGAGAAAAATGGTCTAACTGTGCTACATAAAAATTTTCTTATTATCATGTTCAAAATGTTTTATTCCCTTATTTTTTTTACTGCCTGCCTAATATTCATATGTAATGAAAGCCCCATCAGCTAATGCCAAAACTGATTCAAAAGCACAGGAATTTTGATGTCACTTTTAAATCAAAGTTGCTGTAAAAGATTGATTTCTCTTTTCCTATACTCTGCAATTTTGTTATTTGAGTAAGTTCTACATTAAGGGCTAAAGAAAATGAATGAAAGAAAGAAAGAAGGAGAGAAAGAGAGAAAGAAAGAAAGAAGGAAAGAGAGAAAGAAAGAAAGAAAGAAAGAAAGAAAGAAAGAAAGAAAGAAAGAAAGAAAGAAAAATCTGGATTGTCCATGTGCACCAGGCCTGATAATGTCAGAAAGTTCTCTAATTTCCATGCATTTTTCTTTTCAGATATTCACAGTAAGAAAAAACTAAAAGGGTCCCATATGTACATATGGTCTTTGCAAAGAGTCTCCTGAGGACCTCATGTTCTCCCAGAATTTTTTTTTTTATATCTGAGCTGATTCTAATCTAATCAACTTGTGTAATACTTCATACTGTGTCATGTTTCAAAGCCTCTGTCTTCTTCTGAGCTCCAGGGTATTTTTGTGAATTCAGCTTTTGTCCTGCATCAGTTTGTCTTGTTTTGTGTTCCTGGAGTTTCTTGCCTAATGTTTTCTACTGTCTTTACTAAGTCCAATTATTCAAATGTTAACTCATAAATACACTAGAAAGGAAGAGATTCCTTTTGAAAATACCTAAGGATAGAGAATATACAATGGTTAAAATGAGAGCAAATCTTCCACCTTGGAGAATGAATAGCCCATATGAACCTTTGATTTTATTCTTCCCCATGGCTGGTAGATTCTACACGTTACGTCTTCAACTGCCAAAGTCCTATGCATGTTTTATAAAAATTTGTGAGAGACTTTATTTTAATTTCTCAGTGGTTAAATATGACATTCTGTGCAATAAACATCTGAAGATACTTTGTTTCATAACTGGGAATCTAAAACTAAAAATTCTTTGTTTTATATCAGTTTTATACATATGTGTGCATACCTGTATATTGTATGTTGTATCTACATATATGCTTTTGCCTATATATTATGTATAGGGTGCCAAAATAGGCATACATAGAAAAATAAGAATTAATAAATTTACAATAAAATGGACACAAATGCCTTTCTGTTCACATGACTAAAATTGGCTAAATAGATAAAAGTAAAGATGTCTTTAAATTTACTTAACTATTCATTTCTCTAAGTGGTCAAGCAACCAATATAGTGTTGATTTCTCTAAAAAGGTTAAAGTTTAAATTCTATTTTTTATAGAATGTGTCTTCAGCAAAAAATAATGACTTAAAATGTTAGGTAGATTGATCTAAAATCTTGGATGTGATGGATAACGTAAGTTAAAATTGATGAAATAGATTTCATACAAATAGAATAAGCATTTATAAAAGTACATGTTAAGGAGAAAAGTCAATACCAACAAATCTACCATGATAAATCAATATTCATGAATCTACCCTATCAAGTTAATATCAACAAATCTATATTGACAAATCAATATTGACTAATCGATATCAATGCATCTACACAACATGTTGATTTGATGAAACTACAATGAAGGGTTGATGTCAATGAATCTACCCATAATAGTTAAAATAGATGAATCTATGCAATGGGTTTATATGTATGAATCAACTCCAATGAGTCAATATTGATGAATCTACATCAATGGGTAGATACTGACAAATATACCCAGAATAGTAGATATCAATGAATATAGCCCAATGGATTGATATCAATGAATCTACACTGATAAATCCATATCAATAAATCAATATTGATAAATCTACCCCTACAAGTTGATACCTACAAATCTCCACAAAAGAGTAAATACTGAAAAATCAACCAAAGTCAAGTCTTTGTCATCAAATCTACATAGGTTTATATTGATGAATGTACCATAATGAGTTGATATTGTTGAATGTACACCAAAGTATTGATATCAATGAATCTACACCAAACCATTGATATTGTTGGATCTATTCTGATGGGTCAATATTGACAAATCTACCCTGACAGGTTCATATAAACGAATCTACACTGAAGAGAGAAGCGTAGATATTGATGAATATACTCAGAAGAGTAGATATCAAAACATATACCCCAATGGGTCGATAAATCCATACTGACAAATCAATGTTGATGAATATACCTGTATAAGTTGATATCTACAAATCTCCACTAAAGAGCCAATATCAACAAATCTACTCAAACACATAAATATCAACAAATGTACATGGACTATTCAAATATTGAAGGATCTATATCATCAAATTGATTTCAACAAGTCAATATTGATGGATCTATAAAGCTTCATTGATATCAGAGAATCCTCCATGACTGGTTGATAATGACAAGTCTAGTGCAATGAGTTGATATTGACAAAACAATACAGAATTGTGGATATCAAGAATCTATTGTAGTGAGTCAATAATGATGATGTACATTGTTCAGCCAATATTGACAAGTCTACATTCATGAATCAACATCAACCCTTTGATATCAACAAATCTTCCCACTGAGTTGATATTAACAAATATACCTGAGTCAATATCAATGAATCCACATCAATGTGTCAATATCAACAAATAAACCCCATAGAGTCAATATTGATGAATCTAACTCACTGTGTTCTATAAACAAATCTACACCAGTGAGTAGATATTAATGAATCTAATATGATGGGTCATAATCCATTAATCTACACTGAAGGTCCAATTTTGACAAATCTACACAGGTGAGTATATATTGTCAAACATTCCCCATTAAGCCAATATTGACATATCTACTTTGAAAAGTTGATATCAGCAAATCACTATTGAACAATATATGCCAACAAGTTGATGAAAACAAATCTACACCAATGAGTTGATATTGATGAATTATGCATATGGGTTTTATCAACATGTCTATGCTGAAGGGTCAACACAGATGTTTCTTCAGTAATGTGTCAATGATGATGAATATAAACCTTTCAGTCAACATTGATGAATCTGTACAGACAGATATTCATGAATCTGCAGTTTTAAGGTGACATTGATGAATTTATAACTTTGAGTCAATATCAGTGAATCTAGACCAATGGGTCAATATTAAAGAAAGTACACTGATATGTTGATATTGTAAAAACTACCCAATTGAAACATGGCCTGCACCGCAGATTCTACCTGAGGTCACAGAGGAGCGGCCTGAGAACACAGAGGTGTCACCATTCCCATGGCAAATAGAGATCATTCCACTCCTGGCCGCTTCCAGCCAACATTCAAGACAAGCACCGGCTCAGCTGTGAAGAAAAGAGGATAGACGAAGGGAGCGACTGCCAGGGTACTGCGTTTTTAAAGAACTAATATTTTCCTTGTTGGCTGGTCAATGAGAAACCAAGCTGTAAGCGGTATGGAGCCCCATGGGCGATAAATCCCTCCATGTCCAGGCAAGACAAGGGTTCCCTCTGAAGCCTGACAGTTTGCACTTCCACAAGGGCCTTCTAGGTGGCGCTGTGCTCTGTTTCCCACACCATTCATGCTGACAGCTGGCTCGCCTGGCTCCTGCTGCAGGCTCTAAGCCCCTACAAGTTCCAGTGGAACAGGTTGGGACCCAGTGGTGCCTTAGAGGACGTAGCTCAACAAACTTAGCACCGCCACCAGTGGATGTGCCATCTGACCACACTCCTCCAGGACTCGGAAAACCCAGGTCTTCTTTGGAGACAGGAAACTAGCCTAGAGGTCTAGCAGCCACACAGAGAGATGGGTGGTGAGTGCTCAGCTCAGTAGAGCAGGCAGTGCATTGTCATGGCTTTAGTGATCATTGAATTGGGATACATCACATTCCATCCGTCGGTTTTCCCCTCCTAAACTACACAGTCTGGTAAGGAGACAGTTGTTAAGTGGAATGGCCGTGTTCCATGTGAAGGTGTGTGGCTCCTTGGGTGGCTCATGAAGAGAGGTGGGAATCATGCACTCAGCATGTTGGGCAGAGAACAGGACAAACCAAACAAGTAAGGAGATTGTTGTGTGCTCACTCAAACTGCCAGGTCCCTCCTCCTTGACTGCAACTTCAAGACAAGGCTGTACCCAGATACATACCTGCTGGGACTTCTCCAGGGCACATCAAAAATCCTCAAGATCCAGAAATGTCTTGCCAATCTGCATTCACACAATGGTTCATCTTCTTGACCAGACAAACTCCCCTCTTTCCCAATGGCTGTTTGTTAGTGCCAGGAGTTTTCCAAGCAGCCCCGAGGAGGGAGCAGACTAAGAGCCGGTGAATGGAATAAGAGCCTGGTGATAGCAGGATGAACACAGTTTCACAGGGCATAACACCAGGTTTCAACATAGACCATGCTGAACTTGGAATGGAGCCAAGCTTCCAAGGTGAATATTCAAAGGGGTACAGTAAGGATGTTTGTGGGGCAAGAAAAGCCTGAGGTTGTTCATGCTGGAAAACAATTCAGAGAAGAGACACTATGAAATTCGCCATTGTTCATGGTCAACCCACAAACTCCATGACATATATTCGGACTCATCCTACATTACAAATAACGGAAGTAGCTATTTCCCTCTCATTGTGTATGCAACCATGAACACAGACCCTAATTTCCCTTGAAAGTACATCAACGACCTTGAAAATTTCTGTCTCTTTTCTGTAACTCCCAAGGGACAACCACATATAAGTATGATGATTCCTATTTATTTGTGGCACAGGAACCATGAGCAAAGGCTGTCCTAACATCACAGCACCTTACCCATGACCTACAATTTAAACCAGTTGATCCTGGCTTATGCAATTCTATCCACTGCTTTCCCAATGAAGAGTGCACCACAATCTCAGAAATTTAATCCCCAAAAGGTCTACGAACATTCAAGTTTGAAGACCCTAAGTTGGCAAAACCTGAATATCAAAACAGAAGTGCTACCATAATAACCAACTTTTTAATACAATCAATGAGAAGGAAAAGCATTCCTCAAGCATTTGCAAATTGTCAAAACCGTTTTCTTTCTTGCCTTGTTTCTATCCACCCAAAAAGTGCCATAGGCCTAATGTCTCTGATTTCCTTCTTCTGGTTTGAGTTCTTGCAAAGAGTGGTTTTGTGTCAATGCTTACCATCCAAAGAACAACGCGTTAATTCCCAGATCCCCGGTAACATGAGAGCAACTCACAACCCGAGCACTGATCATGCTTCACCCAATACTACACTGCATCTCTTTCGGGTTCCCTCAATATTAACAAGTGTCTAAAAAAGGGCTCCATTCCTCTTGACACTGGAGCTCCAACTATATTTGTTGAGTGGTTTGTGAGGGCACCGTGACCCTCCTCATGCACTCCATAGAGGGTAACATTGATTCGGCCTCAAATCCTAACTTTATTCATCAAGAATTCACATGCAGGCCACTGCAAAGCAGAATGTCAGAGAAAGTCCAGGGACTAGAGTGGTGGTCTTTTGTGTCCACCTCTTGGTTTTCCAGTTGACATTGAGAATCACGTGGAAAGTGCTCAGGTGTGGTAGTCCCCTTCACTGGTTGAGAGAATGGGAGAGTTTCCAAGAAGCCTGGAGAGTTCAAGGTACAAGTATGGTTGTCATTTTGAATACCCTGGCATGGAAACCTGGTGAACAATGCACAGTAGAAGAAGGTTGTGAAGAATTATTTGCATAAGCCTCTTCATGAAAGACCCATGATCTCTGTCCTAAGGAGAGTAGAGTGAGGTCGTGGAAGTAGTACTCTGAAGAAATGCAGGTGAGTGGGCATCACCGCTCACTTGGAGCACATTTGTAAAGAGGAAGGTGTCAGTGGAAATGGGTTGCTTGTGAAACTGGTGCTGTTTTCCAGTGTTGATTCATTTCCTGAGAAGAGGAGAAAAGAAAAGAAAGAGGGGAGAGGATTCTGATTTGGTTTGTTTTGAATTTCCACAATCCAAGAGTGCCAGGGACTCGAACCTAGGTCTCGAGCTTGAGAGGCAAGCACTCTACATGATGGGCTATATCGCCAGCACAGGAAGGGCCTCTGAGTTACAACAGTTGTTCACCTACAGTCCTACATTGTGAAAATGCATGCAGGCGAACAATCATGACCAAGCCCAATAATGCCTGAAAATTCTTAATTCTCTTGTTCACAACAATCCAGCAAGGAACTCTTTTGCATGTCAATACCCAAGGCTAGAGGTATGTCCTGAGGGAAAGATTTCTTCCCTCTTCACTTAAGGAGGAAAATGTATGTAGCTGATCCCTGAGCAGAAAATTTTTATCAGGGATCCAAGGACGCCAGGGGCAGGGGCAGGGGCAGGGGCAGAGGCAGTACTACTTGAGTTTCAGAACATGCTCAATAGTTAACTATGAATGTATATTTTGGGGATCATTCACAAGTGCATACCTAGCCATTATATTCGTAATCTACTGACACATTCCTTGATCCGATTTTTTTCTTATTTTTCCTTTTGTCTTTTTTTTTTTTTGAAAAATTCTAAATAGCAGAGTGCTGTGCATAATGGACATGCCAGTTTAGGTGATGGATCTTGCACATCCTCTCAGGAAACGGTGAGGCATAGGAAGATTTTCCTCCTGCGTTATGCCTGTTTCAATCAGTGAGGGAGTGCTTCAGTAATTTACACAGATGCTGTTGGGTATATAAAAAGGCAAAGGAAAGTGATGATGCCACATTTGGTGTGGGGACACAGCAGCAACACGTGGTTTCAAAAAGAGAACATTCCACATCCAATTTCAATTTTCTTCTCGGTATGATTATAGTTATTCTTCTCAAATTCATTACAGAGGGATAAGGGACTGAAAGTCATATCCTTGATCCATCATTCATTCAGGTGCATTCAGTTTCACTCAGAAAAATGCATCAATTCCTTACCAGTTCTCCTGTGGCATGAGAAACATTCATGGGAGATCTCTTCTCATCAAAGGGAAAGGAGCATGCATCAGGTTGCTAGGTTGTGAAGGGCACGGTGTTCTAGGCTCCCGTAGGAGAAGGCACTTGTTTGCACTCCCCAGAAAGTTTGTGAAGCCTTGGGCAACATAAAATTTGAAGATTGGCTCCCGTGACATGGCCTGCACTGCAGATTCCACCTGAGGTCACAGAGGAGCAGCCTGAGAACACCGTGGTGTCACGGTTCCCATGGCAACCAGAGATCATTCTGCTCCTGGCTGCTTCCAGCCAACATTCAAGACAAGCACCGGCTCAGCTCTCAGGGTAAGAGGATAGATGAAGGGAGCGACTGCCAGGTTCCTGCATTTTTAAAGAAGTAATATTTTCCTTGTTGCCTAGTCAATGAGAAAACAAGCTGTAAGAGGTATGGAGCCCCCTGTGCAAAAAATCCCTCCATATCCAGGCAAGTCAAGGGTTTCCACTGAAGCCTGACCCCCTGTACTTCCACATGGGCCCACTAGGTGATGCTGTGCTCTGTTGCCTGCACCATTCATGCAAACAGCCTGCTCACCTGGCTCCTGCTCCAGACTCTAAGCTCCCACAAGTTCCAGTGGAACAGGCTGGGACCCAGTGGTGCCTTAGAGGACGTAGCTCAACAAGCTTAGCACCGCCACCAGTGGATGTGCCATCTGACCACACTCCTCCAGGACTGGGAATACCCAGGTCTTCTTTGGAGTCAGGAAACTAGCCTGGAGGACTAGCAGCCACACAGAGAGATGGGTGGTAATGACTCAGCCCAGTAGAGCATGCAGTGAATTGTCAGTGGCTTTAGTGATCATTGAATTGGGATACATCACATTCCATCTGTTGGGTTTCCCCTCCTAAACTACAAAGTCTGGAAAGGAGACAGTTGTTATGTGGGATGTCTGTGTTCCATGTCAAGGTGTTTGGCTTCTCTGGTGGCTCATGAAGAGAGAAGTGAATCATTCACTGAGCATGTTGGACAGAGGGCTGGATGATCCTAACAAGCAAGAAGAGTTGTTGTGTGCTCATTCCAACAGCCAGGCCCCTCCTCCTTGGCAGGAGCTATAAGACAATGCTTTACCCAAATACTTACCTGCTGGGATTTCTCCAGGCACATCAAAACTCTTCAAGGTGTGGAAATATCTTGCCTTTCTGCATTCACACAATGGTTCATCTTCTTGACCAGACAATTGCCCCTCTGTCCCAATGGTTAGTGGGATATTGCCAGGAGTCCTCTAAGGAGCACTGACTGGGGAGGGAGCAGACTATGAGCTGGTGAATGAAATAAGAGCCTGGTGATAGCAGGATGACCACAGTTTCACAGGGCATAACACCAGGTTTCAACATAGACCATGCTGAATGTGGAATGGTGCAAAGCTTCCAAGGTGAATATTCAAAAGGGGACAGTAAGGATGTTTGTGGGGCAAGAAAAGCTGGAGGTTGTTCATGATGGAAAACACTTCGGAGAGAGACACTCTGAAACTCGCCATTGTTCATGGTCAACCCACAAACTCCATGACATATATTCAGACTCACCCTACATTACAAATCCCGGAAGTAGGTATTGCCCTCTCATTGTGTATGCAACCATGAACACAGACCCTAATTTCCCTTGAAAGTACATCAACGCCCTTGCAAATTCCTGTCTCTTTTCTGTAACTCCCAAGGGACAACTGCATATAAGTATGATGATTCCTATTTTTTGTGGCACAGGAACCATGAGCAAAGGCTGTCCTAACATCACAGCACCTATCCCACGACCTACAATTTAAACCAGTTGATCCTGGCTTATGCAACTTTAATCCATTGCTTTCCCAATGAAGAGTGCACCACAATCTCAGAAATTTAATCCCCAAAGGTCTACGAACATTCAAGTTTGAAGACCCTAAGTTGGCAAAACCTGAATATCAAAACAGAAGTGCCCAACATAGTGGTGAAATCTGGCTGGCTTACAGTCTCCACTGCCTCCTGAAGGAAGTGGTTCATTTTGAGGCCAGTTGCCCAAGCATCATGGGCCAGGGCAGTACTGCCAAGGCAAATAGTGGCTTTATCTTTAATATTTATTTAGCATAATTCAAAATGGTACTTAAGAGAATTTGAAGAGATCTTCATGTTTGACCAAGCTGTGACTTCTAAGTCAGGACATGTGGCTGAGAATTGTTTAAAAAGTCAATACTGGGCAAGTGGCACAAGCCTGTAAATCCTGAGCCCAGGGAGTCTGAGAAAGGAGGATGCAGTTTGAGGGTAACCTCTGTAATTTCAAGATCTTGTCTCATAATAAAATGAAAATAGAACTGTCACTCAGTGCTAAAGATCCCTGACTTCAATTCTCAGTGAGTCAATTAATTAAATAAATAAAATGAAAAGAAATTCCAGGAAGTACCTTCTGGAGCTGAATTGCAGTCAGTGCTGCCAAAGAGAATGCTGAGCCCAAAGGTGGGTGCAGGACTCCAGTGGGCCTAGGCAGGTCTCAGGGGCATGTGACAGAAAAGGCAGGGACCCCAGGATTTGGACAGACCTGGTGGATGCAAGTCTGCTTGAGAAGACTCATCAGAGCCTGGCAATGCAAAGGGGTTACCCAGCTGGAGGCCAGAGGCTGCTGCCTGGAGCCCTGTTTCAGGATCTGTGCTGAAGGCAGTGACCCCTGAGGTGCACACTCAGTGGCATTGTCCACACCCTGTCTGTTACCAAAGGGCCAGACACCCAAATGATTCCAGATTGTGGTCTCTTGCTAGTGATGCCCCTGGACACCAGGGGGAGAGGGGAGAATGTGATTAGGGTAGGTAGAATACCTGGGTGACCAAGGAGTCTTCCCTGGCTCAAGACCTGGAGGCTGATCAGGAAGCAGACCCTGGTAGACAGATAGACAGGCACAGAAGAGCAGATCTGTCTGTCAGGCCTAGAGGCAGAGCATTGGAGAGTGATGAGGTGTGGGTAGTCTCAGGACTCTGGAGACATAGAAAAAAAGGTGAAAGCAGGCTACCCTAAAACTAGTTCCAGGTGGAACCACAGAAATATTTGTATGAAGCAAACAGAACTGTGGGCATTTCTATTCTCCATGGCCAGCAGAGAGCAGAAGGTGTGCATTCCAACTGACCTTTCAGCAAGTTCTATGTTCATCAGAAAGGCAAACCCCCACTGCTTCCTGTTGCTGAACCCAGTTAGGAATGGAACAGAAAGAGGGTGTGTGGCTCTTTGTGGCTGCTGGCATCTCACAGGAAGCATGCTGTAGTTTGGGTGGTGTTTGCATGCCCAGCAGTGTCCAATGTGAGTGAAGGCTTGTTCTGTAGGGTAGCACATGTTGGAGGTGCAGCATAGTTGGAGCTTGGCTTAGTGGGCAGTCCAGGGGTCAGTGTAGAGACCCCAGGAAGAGGGTGCTCTAGGACAATGGGTACTGCTCAGGGAGGGTTGGTATAGAGGTCAGAACCTGCCTGTTTCACCTGGAGATGGGATGCTTTCTCCACACAACCTGCTGTTGTTGTGCCTATGGGCAGATCATGAGATCCTCACCAACTTGTCTGAGGTGGGTCCCATGGCTTAGACATGTCAAACCTGAGGGAAATCAGCTTTTGTCTATAAAGTCAGCTGCATTGGGCATTTCCTTGCAGAGATTCAAGACTGATTAACAGGCACCTGAACTTCTTTCTTAGTTCTGCAGGTCCATAATCCAAGATCATGGCACTGACAGTCTTGGTGTCTGGACAGAGCTTCTTTCTGTGTTCTGGACATCCCCTCTGACTGTGTTTTACATGGCAGAGTCTGTGCTCCTTGGGCCTATCTCATGAAAGCACCAATGCCTCCCAGAGGGGCACAGCCTGACCTAATCCCCCTCAATGCTCCTCGGAGTTGAACATTAAACATGGGGAAGGGGTCACCAAGCATTAAGGTCACACAGTTCCTCTCAAAACACACATCCTTCTTGGACATGTCAAGTGCATTCATTCCCTTCCAGGAGCTTCCAGAATCCACTCTGGGGACTGGCTCTGGGAGGGAAGGAACCAGGCCACAGTTGTATCTCCTCTTCTATGAGTACCTGCCTGTGCTGAATGGCCTCTCCCCAACAGTCCCTCAGGGGACCTAACATGAAGGGTCTCATGGAGGGTCCTGGGTGGGTGCTGGGAGGAGACATTGGGAAGAAACAGCACTTCCAGTGTTCCCAAGGACAACAGAAAATCTTTTAAGCTGGCAGAGCTGGGCAAGTTTTTGGGGAGTGGGCCTATGGCCCTGCTGGGAGCCTCCAGCTGGGGTACCTGCTGCCAGGAGCCTATTTGGTGGTGCATGTTAGGACAGAGAGACACATGATGGTGCAGAACCCAGAGAGCAAAGCATTTCTGATCAACAGCATTGTTCCCCAGTTGCAGAGGGTGCCCACCAGTGGAAGACTCTGAAGGAGCCCACATCAGGGGACCCTAACTGCACATTCTGGGCCTTCCTCCTTTCTGAAGCTGAAGACCAGACTGACCAGACTGCCCCAGCTTGTAGCTACCTGAGGTGTAAGCTAAAGTTTGGGTGTGGCCACATGAGCCCCTGGAGTCCATATAGGGGTGGGTAGCTCCTCAGGGCTCCGTGAGCAGCTCTCAAAGTGTAGCTGATCCAACTTCAGACTCAGCACACAAGTGAGGGTGAGTGTGTTTAATCTTACACCTACTATGCTTCCTGCCTGGCTTCAGTGTGGGTCTGACTTACAGTTTCTCTGACACCAGGCCTTGTGAAGGAAGATCTATTGTTTAACAAGAAGACTGAGGTTGGCAGGTTGTCCCACCTACAAAACCAGCAACTCAGAATGATGAGTAGTAGGATCGAATTTGAAGTCATTTTGAATTTCTTATAGAGAATGAATCTCAAAATAAAGCAAAGAGTGCTAGGGGGTAACTCAGGAGAAGAGAACCATGGGTCCTAGCCCCAGGATCCTCCCTGCCCTGAGAAGGAGGAGCTGAATGGGAGAAGGAATCAGGGCAGGGTCCAGGCTGAGGCTGCCATTGAGACTTGAGCACACCATAAACCTGGTGCTTGTAGCCTTGGGTTTTGGAAACTCTGCTCCCCTTTTCATCACCAGGCTCCCTGGTAGATTCCATACATTGTGAGGGAGGAGAAACAGGAAGTGAGGAGGAGAGAGCACCTGGGCCACTCTGTACCAGGCATCCCCATCTGTGCTCCTGTCCTGCAGTCACACAGAGTATCTTTCCCTCCCCAGGGGCTGAGGCATTTCAACCTTGTTTAAAACCATAGACCCTGGGGCAGTCTTGGAGGAGTCATTGTAGTAACAAGGACATGCCCTGCTCTATGGCAATGGGGAAGCAGGGTAGGCCTGAGGTGGATGGGAATGTTCTGCCTGGTCACTGGTGACCCTGGGTGAGGAGCCCTAGGTACAAGGACAGATTGAGGTCCTGAGGTGGACTTTCTACCATCCTGTCAATGAGGACATCACAGGACCCTGTTGAGCTACTGCTGTGAGGGTCAAAAGACCTGGTACGGTATGTATGTGTACGGTTCCAGCAAGGCAGGCATGAAGCAGTGTGCACCTGTCAGGTAAGTGCTGGAGAAGGGGAGGGGAGAAGATCATGGGTCCCAGGTTGAGCACTTAGAAAAAGTCAAGAATTCAGGCCTGGAGTCCCTATGGAGAAGATGGGGCAAAGAGGCCTTTGACTCCAGCAGGGACTGGATGAGAAACTGATACTCTGTTACCCAGTCTCCACAGTCATATTGTGACCTCACCCCTGATGCCTGAGATGGCACTACTAAACCAGACATTTCTAAACTCAGGGACAAAAGGGCCAGAAACAGAACTGGACCCAGGGCCTTTAGACCTCTTACTGCAGCCAGTGGAGGTAGAGGTCATTAGGTTCAAGGAAAGGTTACACCAAGGGACACAGTCAGATGTGAGGGCCCCACACCTTCTCCAAGGCCTTGGTAGCCAAGACAGCTGTGCCTACCCCTCACCCTAGACCATTATGACATCACAAACTGTATAGGAAGTTAAGGAGAGGGGCTTGACAGGTCACCACATGCTGCTGGACATTGTTCCCAAACCACCATAGGGAGAAGACACTTGGTAGCAGAGGATGCAGGAAGTTTCCATGAGGCCACAGATCAGCCCCAAGGTCACACAAGAAGAGAGAACAAAAGAAGAACAGTGAGTGTTACATTCACATGAGTACTAACTACATAAACTTTTCTGTCAAAGGGGCCTGTGCATCCCCTGGCCAGCAATGCACAGACTCCTGTGCCCTGTGGGAGAGCAAACTTAACCTAGAAGTTCTTATTCTTCTTTGGAACCTATCCTTATTCTCTCATCCCCCAACATTGCTCAGGGTCCTTTAAGGTCTGTACATGAGTGCCCCTGTCCCACCAGTGCTCAGTAACCTGTGGGTAATGTGAGTGGACACACTTCCATCACCAGTGCTTCCTCTCCACTGAGTCCTAGGCAACTTGGTACCTTTAGTGAAACTCTGAACGAATCACATTCCAGTTAATGTCAGTACGCCATCTTGGGCCTTATCTGCACATCAAGGTGTCAACACTACTATGAAAACTTAGAAAGATGTGCACACTTCCTCTTTCAAACAACTTCAATAGGTCTTTGATGCTTCCATGCATCAGGAAGGCTCCTTACCAATGCCTGAAAATGCAAGAAAAATTTGAAAGATGTCAATGACCATAGCACTGAGAACATTAATACACCATTCAGCATTCACCATTTCTGCACACTCAAGTGGCTGAGATCATATGGGTGATGTATCATGCCCAGGATTTCTGACATCTTTTTGAATAGTGAATGGAAAGCATATATTTAAGTATTTTCAGGATCTTCTCTGATATGTCACTGGTTGCTCTCTTTTGACAAGAGAGTAGAACTCCTAGACCTTCCGAGTCAGGCACAATGCATAACCTCAAAAGACTATGTGAAATGTAGCCAAGGAAAATTTCCCATCTTTATGGAGAAATTCTTCAGACCTTGGAAATGGGACCATACCTGATGTCACTAAAACTGACCCAAGGGATATTCTAAAAAAGATTACAAAACTCAGAGCCCTAGAGGGGAGAACCCCTCTCCCAAAGACATCTGTCTCTTCTGGATCCTGTAGTCAAGCACCACTTATCTACATTTGTTCTGTCTTCTCTGTGATCTGCCCTAAACCTCTTGTCAACAACCATTGCTCTGGGTCTTCTTAGTCCTCTGTATGAGCCCTTTTCTGACCAATTCTCAGTCTTCTCTGGGTTTTGCCCTACTCCTCTCATCCACCGTTGCTCAGGCTTCTCTAATTCCTGTGGGTGACGGCCACATGTACACTAGTTCTCTGAGTCTTCTGGGTCCTCTTTGTGATAGCCCCTTTCAAAAAATGGCTAGCCTTCTTTGTTTAACATGCTAAGTTCCTCTAACTTGTCTTTACTGTGTCTCCTGTGGGTCCTGTGGTTGAGTGCACCTCACCTAAGAGTGCTCTCTCTTTCTTTTTTTCTGATTTCCCTAACCATTCCTTGCTGACTCTTCTCTTGGTCCTTTTGGTGAGCACCCCTCACCTGACAGTGCTCAGTCTTCTCTGGGTCCTGTCCTTAATCTCCCTTCACACACCATTGCTTAGTGTCATCTGAGTCCTCTGGTGAGTGCCCCTTGCACACAGATGCTAATTTTCACAGGATATTTACTTGGAATGCCACTTACCCTCCAGTACTCTGTCTCTTTTGTGTCCTCTGGGTGAGTGCCCCTAATACAGCAGTCCTCAGTATACACTTGGTCTTCTGAGTGAGCACAACTCACCCAGTAGTGTTCATTCTCCTCTGTGTCATGTGCTAAGTTTCCATAGCCAGTCTTATCTCAGCACCCTCGGACTCCTCTGTATTATCATAAGTAGCCTGATATTACTCAGCTTTTTCTCTGTTCTTTCCTAACCTCACCTACTCCACCATTGCTCATGATTTTCTGAGTCCTATGGGTGAGACCCCTCTCCCATCATTGCTCAGTGTTCTCTGGGTTCTGTCCTTAATCTTCCTTCTGCACCATTGTTCAGAGTCCTCTGAGTCCTGTGGTTGAGCATCCCTGCCCCACTTGTGCTCAGTCCCCTGGGGGTATTGTGGTTGGCACACTACTTCAACCAGCGTTCATTCTTCACTGAGCCTAGGAAACTTGGTTTTCTTAGTGAAGTCTCTGTGTGAGTCCAATTCTGGCTAATGTGAATACACCATCTCCATTTTTTTTCTGCATGTCCATATCAACACTATGATTGAAAATTGGAGAGATGTGAATACTTCCACCTTGTAACATTGGTAATAGGTCTTTTTGTGCTGCCATGCAGAGAAGCTCTTCAACAAAGCCTTAAAACCCAAGACAGTATTAATGGATGTGAATTCCCACACAATCAAGGACCTCATTCCATCATGCGTCATCCACCATTTCCACACCATTGCTCAAGTGACTGAGTTTTTATGGGTGATGTAGCATGCCCAGGATTTCTGACATCTTTCTTAACAGTGGATGGAAAGCACTTCAGGATGGAAAGCATTTCAGTGTCCTCTTTGTTATGTCACTGGCTACACTCTTGATAACAGAGAAAACCACCTAGGACCTCTTCCAGCACAATGCAGCAGTTTCAAAAAAAAAGTGTGTAATGTGACCATGATAAATTTCCCATCCTCATTGAGAATGTCTCTAGACCTTTGAAATAGGATCATTCCCACCATATCTGAGATCACTAAAACTTTTACCCAAGGAATACTCTCCAAAAGACTCCAAAAACTCAGAGCACTATAGGGGAGAACCCCTGTTCCAAAAGGCCTCCAGCTCCTCTGGATCCTGTATTCAAGCACACTTCATTAATTTTTGCTCTGTCTTCTCAGGGTTCTTCCATAAAACTCCTTTCAACCCCATTGCTCAGGATCTTCTGAGTCCTCTGCATGAGCACCCTTCTCCCACCAGTGCACAGTCTTTTCTGGGTCCAGCCCTATATCTCCACTCATTCACCATTGATTGCTCAGGGTCATCTAATCCTATCAAGAGTGGAACTTGCACACAGGTTCTCAGCTTTCCCTGAATATTGTTTTGGTGTTCCACTTATTCTCCAATACTCTGTCTCTGCTGTGTCCTCTGGGTAAGTGACCCTCATCCAGCAGTGCTCAGTATGCTCTGGGATCTCTGGGTGAGCACTTCTCACCCAGATTTTCTCAGTCTCCCCTGTGCAATGTGCTAATTTCCCATAGTCAATCTTATCTCACAGTCCTCTAATTCATTTCTGTGATAATAGGCAGCCTAGCATTGTTCAACCTTTTCTTGGTTCTCTCTTTACCTCATGTACCCCACCATTACACGTGATCTCTGAGTCCTGAGAGTGAGTGCTTCTCTCCCAACACTGCTCAGTCTTGTCTGGATATTATCCTTAATCTCCCCTCCTGCACCATTGTTCAGTGTCCTCTGAGTAGTGTGGGTGAATGACCCTCTCCAAACAGTGCTCAGTCTCCTGTGGGTATTGTGAGAGGACACATTTGTGTCTCCAGTGCTCACTCCACTGAGCCCTAGGCAACATAATTCTCTTAGTGAAATCTCTGAGTCTCATTTCAGCTCCTATCAGTATACCATATCAGGTCTTATCTGCATGTCAAGGTCAACATGACTATTTTAACTTGGAGAGATGTGAATACCTCCTCTTTCCAACAACCTCAATAGGTCTTTGGTGCTGCCATGCAGACAGGCTCCTTACTAATGCCTGAAAACCCAAGACAGTTTTAATGGATGGTAATCCCCCCAGCACTGAGGACCTTGTTCCTCTACACATCATCTACCATTTTCACATTATTGCTCATGTGACTGAGATCTTATGGGTGATGTAGCATGCCCAGGATTTCTAACATCTTTCTGAACAGTGGATGGAAAGCACATATTTAAATATTTTCAGGATCTTCTCTGACATGTCACTGGTTGCTCTCTTTTGACAAGAGAAAAAACCTTCTAGGACCTCTGAGTCAGGCACAATGCACATCTTTAAGGTGTGAAATGTGGCCAAGGACAATTTCCCATCATCATGGAGGATTTCCCCAGATATTTGAAAAACATCACTGTCCCACCACCTCTGAAGTAGCTGAGACCTTGGACCAAGGGACTCTCTTGATAAGGGTCAAAGGCTGTGAATCATCTTGATGAGCACACCTCTTCCAAGAGAAATCTGTCTCTTCTGGCTCCTGTGGTCAAGTACACCTCATCTTATTTTGCTCTGCCTTCTCTGGATCCTGCCCTAAGTCTCCCCTATCCCAACATTGCTCAGGGTCTTCTGTGTCATATGTGTGAGTGCCCCTCTCCCACCAATGCTCAGTCTTCTCTGAGTCCTGCCCTAAATCTACCCTCACCCATCATTGCTGAGGGTGCTCTGTATTCTGTGGGTGAGCCCCTCTCACCCACTAAAGCTTTGATTCCACTGAGTCCTCTTTGTGATAGACCCTCTCCAAACATGGCTCAGCCTTCTTGGTTTAAACTGCTAAGTTTGCCTAACCTGCTTTTACTCAGTCTCCATTTTGTCTTGTCTGTGAGCACTCCTTAGCTTACATTGCTCAGTGTTCTGTTTCTTTTTTCTGACTTCTCTAACCATTTCTTGATCTTTCTTCTCTAGGTCCTTTGGGTGAGCGCCCCTCATCTAATAATGCTCAGTCTCCTCTCTGTCTTGTTCTATCTTCCCCAAGGCAATTCTTGCTCAGACTCCTCTGGGTCCTGTGTGTGAGTGCCCCTCATCTGACACTGCTCAGTGTTCTCTGTGTTTTGTCCATAATCTCTTGTATAACCCTCCTGGAAAAGGCATGAGAAGGGTCACTATCCTCCTGCCAGGTCCTCTTTTTATCCTTCCAGGGCTGTGATTCATGCTGATGAGAGTCACTGTCCACCACATGGCCTGCCTCCTCATTCACCCGGACTCATTCTCATGTTGGTCAGTGCCCTCTGCAGAAAGTTCTGGGGATTGACTGTGGGTTCTCCTTTCCCATGTTCACCTCTAGTGTTTTGGTTCATTACCCCTCTTGTTCTGCTCTGTACCCTCTGGGAAGAGCAGCTGTGAGGAGAGCTACAGAAGCCCAGGCTGAGCAGGTATTTCAGGAAAGGATATATGTGGGATCAGCAGAGGCCCTGCTTGGGTCCTAAGCCTCTCCCTGTTTTGCTCTATGCTCCATAGCCCTCCTAGGACTTCAGAGGTCCCCAAGCACCCTCACCTGCACCCTACCTGGGATAACAGTGGGTGTCAATCAACAGGCTCTCTGAAGAGCAGTCTTGAACTTATTATTAATTTCCCTGATGCTGAGGGTGTGTGACCTGTGCTTCACTAATAATCTTAAGACACATTCTTTCCATAGTGTATCTGCAGATCAAGTACTACTCACTACCTCCTTCCCTGTTGATTGGACTCCTGAGTCTGTAGTCAGCTAATGGTGGCCATGGACCCACCAGGGAAAAGATCAGACTCCTTGTAAGTGTTCACTGCTGTCTAATCAGAGAGACTTCCCCCAGCGATCACTAGCTGAGAGTTGAGTAAGGTTCTGCCAAGAATGTTGGTGGATAATTTCATTTACAAATAACAGAAAATCAGTTCAAAGGCTCCTTTGTGCAGGACAAGTTGTTGTTCCTGGTTGAATGGATGCTTGTTTTGAGTACTGGAAGTGAGTTCCACACTTTTCTGCAGCTCTTCATGTTGGGATGACTACACAGATACACATTACTGCATTATTAGCTTTTGCTTGATCAATGCATTAAATGGAGCCAATGCACAAAACAATACCACAGCCCATAGCAGGCAATGGCTGCCCATTTCTATGTTGTAGATACCTCATGCAACCCAGGCTGGGAAAGACCAGGAAGGGACATGGAGTAGAGCAGTGCCTTGTTTACCTGTGAACATGACTCAGTTGAGTCCTGAGCAGGGGTCATAGAAAGACTGGTGTGCCTGTGAATATGACTCATGTGAGTCCTGAGCAGGTGAGAGAGTCAACAGGGTGCAGTGATCATCAGGTTGCAGGTGGGAGAACAACAGCCCAGTGGCACATCATTCTGTTCCTGGTTCTGGAGCTCAGGGTGGGCTGAGAGATTGAAGAGCCCAACCCTGCCCATGGCCAGGCCTGGTTTCTGCATACAGGTTCCCAGGCACACATGGTGACTAGAGAGGTGGAACAGAAATGGGAGAGTTTGTGGAAGAGATGGCTTTGTCCATAGCCCAGCTGTGGCATCTCCTCCAGCCACTGCCTTTCCTTCTCCACTCCAGAGTCCAGGGCTGCTGTCCTCCCCAGGCTCCTCACTTTGCTCTTCTTCCTGTGGCCTCTCTAGTGCATACTGTGTGAGGAACTCAAACACCTGTGCAGCACTGGGCTTGGGTTCTTCTTGCTTCCTCTGGACCTGAAGTCAGAGCTTTTGGAAATCACACTTATCTCCATGAAGAGCAATCCACAGGGACTTTTGGGGAGAGAAAAATCACTGAATCCTGAGTGGGTGGGCAAAGGTATCCACTCAGTGAGACCTGAGGATCCAGCCCTCAACAACAGAAATAAAAGCAGGATTGGGAGGTCAGATGCAACTCTCTTTGTGTGAAAAGTGTTTTCTTAAAAGAAAATTAACAATTGCCCTTGGGGAGGAGTTGAAACGGACATTTCCAAACACACAAGTCCAATGAACCAGTAGGATGAACTGGGAAAGTTCATTGGAAATGGGACAAGCACATGCCCAAGCCCCAAGTTTGCCTCTATGTGTTCACTGATGGAGATGGAGCAATCAGAGGAAGTTCTTCCACTGAACCCCATGTCTAGAAATAGTGAAGCACTTCAAAGGGGAGAAAGAGGTGTTCATGCAGTAAGGCAGGAGGGGCCCATGAAACATGCAGAGAATCATGAAAATAAATTTTTAGACCAGGGAGTAAGTGCTGCAGTTGTGAAGAGTGAAGGTGAAGAAGTAGAGGAGATGGACACCCTACAAAAAGCCACAGTGCAGCTGCAGAGAACACCTCAGAAACTGGAGCAGGCACTGGGAGATGGACTCAATCATGGTGGTCCTGACTCTGCACATGTGTGGTTCTGCAGTTTGAACATGGGGTCTTGTGCAATTGTGCACAGGTAGGTGATCATGGAAGACTGGCATTTCTCAACTGGGTCTCTATGTAACATCTGTTTGTGTGCTGGATGGTAGACAGTGGTCCTCCCACATGGGGCTCTGCTCTGGCCACTTGCCTCTTCCTGGATAGCCCTGCAATACTGCCTGCCACACTCTGCAGCTCTCTCCCAGCAGGCCTGTAGCTTTCTCTGAAAGTTCCCATCCCTCAGTCCTGCCCAGGTCAAGTCTGCAGGCCAATCCCAAGAGGCCACAAACAGAGAACTGGCACCATGGCCCTTGAGGCAAGTTTGGGCACTCTCTGAGCTGCAGGACTGGCCTCCTCCACAAGGCCAGCCAAAACAGTGGGATTGAGCCTCTTTTGGGGTGTTCTGGAGGCTTTGGGGGTAGACAGACTGTGGAGGTTGCATGGAGAGGTAGAGAAGGTGAGCAAACAGAAGGATGGAGTGAAACCTTTGAAAACTCTCCTCATAGTGAGTTGTTCACCTCAGGTATTTTGTCACAGCAATGGAAAGCTGACTTTCAAACCTTTAATCTGCAATTAGGCTGAGCCAAACTACTCCATTAAAGGCCACCAGTACCAGGAGAATCCAGAGGCAGAACAGAGAAAACTTGGAGGCTTCCTGCTGTAGGTTTTGATGCAGGGGTCTCAAAAGACTGTGTGTGCTCTCTAGGGTGCTGGGCACAGGACAGGGAGCAAACTCCCAGGAGGTCTTTTAGCAGGTGGCTGTGAGTTCATCATGTCCTAATTTAATGCTTATTCAAAGCTAAAACTGTCTTCTTTACCTTCTTTTGTGGAAGGAATTTCTGGGCTGTCAGGAAATTTTGCCTTAACTTTATTACACAGCAGAGCTGCTTGCTGCCAGTTTTCTTAGGGCTTGGAAGGGGGCTAGAAGCCTCCCCACCACCCTAACTCTTTCAGACCCCTATTCCTGCCTGGACCCTATGCCCCAGGTTCTCACTTTCCAGACTCCCTTAGACCCTCCTCCTGCCTGGACCCTGTGTCCCAATCCCCAACTCCCACAATTCTTCAGAGCCCTCCACCACTACCTTGACCTCATGCACCCCATTCCCAGGGCCCATACCTTCTTTCTCTTTCCCCTGCCACACTTCAGCTGAACCTGGATCCCTGTCATGAGAACTAACCCATGTCATGGGGCTCATCCTCAGGCACCACCTGCATCCACCTGGAGACCCTGAGGTTCAGGGTCTGGGACTCACTGTGGAAGGGAAAGACAAAGAAGGAAGGGGCAGACTAGAGGTCATGGGAATTACCAGGCTCCCCACCAACCTGAGCTGAGCTAGATATTGTTTCAAGAAACCTCTTCCTCTTCCAACAGAGATTGCCTCCCCTGTTACTAGGAAGTATTTCCCTGCATCCTGTTCCAGGGGCTCCCATGGAAAGGGAAGGAGGGTACTGCCAGGACCTCTGATCTGCTGGGGTTAGGAATAGCACTCTCCACCCACTCTGACTAACTTGGCACCTCAGAAAAGGTCCAGAGAATGCCAACCTCCCCTCCTGTCCCCACCAACCCTGGGCATTTGGCCAGACACTGGCTGGAAACCTGCCTCTTTGTCCCCTGTCAGGCCTGGCCTCCAGGCCCAGTTGGGAAGAGAAGCAGTAAGGGAGTGGGGGTGGGTGAGGCTCAAAAAGTCCAAAGCCCAAAAGAGCATTTCTGGGACAAACCAGAGTGGAGGGTGGTCAGGAATGCACACTCCAACACCAGTCTGCAGGCACCAGGCCCTTCCTCCCACCATGAACACACACATGCTCACTCACTGCTCATGCACACCCACACACACTGTGAATTTTGCAAGGAGAATATTTTGCCTGTTTCTTTGTTTTTCAAAAGCCTGCTCATCAGTTGTGTTGGATGCCTCTCCCTCTCCCTCTTATAATTGTATGTTCTTGTGTGTGTTGCTGTGTCTTTTTTTCTGGGTATTTTTTTCTGTTTTAGCTGTATGGATAGATGACCAGAGTGGGACCTGAGGTTCCCTCTAGTTGTTTCCACCTGGGACTTGGTTATTGGTTTGGGGGTTTCTCTCCCCTATTCTATATGAAGTATCATGAAGGCTCTATGGGTCTAGAGTGTGTGTGTGTGGAGTAAGGTTCACTTTTACTTGGTTGAACTGTAAGTGAGACTCATCAGCACAATCTCTGCTCTGTGAGCATGAAGTGTCCATATTCCAGCTCCTCTTAGAGAAAGGGGGAGCAGGGACTTGCAATAATATTAATAACATATGTGCAGCCCTTAAATAAGTGTCTGGTGTGTACTTTGACATCTATAACACTAATTATCACCTGTGGAGTGATGGTGGGGTCAAGATTTAACATCAGCAACAACAATAAGCAATCATGAACTAGATCAGTTATTAACATGCAGGGTCTGCTCTGTTATCCACTATGTTAACAATAAAGATATGAATGGATAGTAATTTCATAAACTATATAATTCTATCAGGGAGTGGAATTATAGTTACTTAATTGAAGACCAAACATTATTGTAGGGTGAGAGTTTGAAATATTTAAAAAGTGAATAAATGAGATACTGGAGATAGGTAACTTATGAAGGCAGTAAAGATGTAGGAGTAAAAGAATTACTAAAAATAATAAAAGAAAGAAAGAGAGGTAGAGGGAACAGGGAAATATGCTTATTAGTAGGTGAAGAGATTGAATAAGGAAGAGCAAGAGAAATAAAACCATGGTACAAAGTAAAAGATGAAAACAAAACAAACCCATGTAAAATTTTGTCCCACCAAAGTGAAACCAAAATTAAATAATAAATAGGCACAAAAGAGAGCAATTAAACAAAAGAAAAAATATATAAATATACATGGATACATATATTACATGAATAGAATTACACACACACACACACACATACACACACACACACACACACACACACAAACACACACAAACCTTCCACACAGTAAGATCTCACACGCACAGGCCCAGGTATACATACAGAATCCTGCAAAATGGAAATTTTTTTTAAAAAAGAGAAAATAAAATAGAAAATAAGTGTAAAAGTAAAAATTAAAAAAGAAAATGGAATAATAGAAAAACTATTCTTAATTGGAAATGGAAAAAATATTGCTTGAAAAAAATTGACCAAGGTGTTCAAAACTGTGTTAAGAATGGGTATCTGCTGCTTATGCTGAGGTGCATTCTTTGTGATTTATTCTGGGGCCTCTATAACACAAACCCAGAGCTGGGGTTTATTAAGTGTATGTCTTTGTCTTTCTTCACAAGATGCATGACATTGTGGCCAGGAACGAATACTGATTGTAGTAGTTCTCAGCTTCCTGTTTCCTAGTGTAGGATGGGAGAAAATAGGGACATAGATGACTAGGACATTCCTGCAGTTGGGCTGGTAAAATTTTCCATAGCTGAAATTTGCTCTTGACTGAGTCCTTAAAATATGCTGGTGGGTATTTGTGATTTGGTTCCCAGTCCCCTGTTGCTGGGGAGATGCCAATCTTTGCTGAATGTTTGGGATTTGAATACCTACTGAAATTTCCACTCAGGTTGAGAAGTCCCATTCTTGATAGTCTTCAGTCATCTCTATGACTGTGGATTACCCATAAACTGATCTGGAGTATAGATGGAACTGCCTGATTTTCCCTGATGCTCATATGGGATTCCAGCCACCAAGGTATCTCTTTTCTCTTTGGTCTCTCCAGGCTGCATCACCCTGGGCACAGTCCTCTCTGCACCTGTTTCAAAGGTGCTGATTCAGATATAATCTGGGTCCCAAGTAGGTGACTGCTGGCTCAGGCTGACAACTTCCTCTGTGATTTCCCAATCTGCAGCCTCTACTCACTACCACAGAATCACTTAGAAATGGTTCCCAGCACTGCAGCACTGATTTGGGTTGACTCTCTGCCCTTTGCCCATTGATTTTAATCACTTTTCACACAAAAACTTTCTCCACCATCTCTCAGTTAGTTAAGGTCAGCCTCCCTCTCTATTCCCAGGTTCCCCCATGTCAACTATATTTTCCAGGCTTTCCATATTTCTTATGCTACATTTAAAAGTTTGACTTTCTGTGACTGGTTATTTTGCTGCCCAATGCTGAAATTCAGTGAATGCTCTTGATCATCCACCTTGCTGAGGGACACTCTGCATTTTCAATCTTGAGTTGAGGACCTGATAAGTCCACCTTTCTCTATCCTGCCATCTTTCAGCCCCTCCATGTCCTTATATTTATTAGTATTTGACTATTAATCTGCACTTATTTACTATGAAAAATGTGTGGTAATCATTCATTGGTTCAGTATTTACTGAGCACCAGCTCTAGGCCAGGCACTTGTAAGACAGCAATTGGCCATTGGATGGATTTCCAGAAGAGTGAGGTAGGTCCTTAAACCACTGCAATGTCTGGTGGAGAGCAGCAGTAATGTGGTGATAACTTAGAAGAGGGAACAAAACAATATGGCACTTCCAGAGGGTACACCCCAGTAAAGCTAGGAGTGTGTAAATACTGAAAAAGAAAATGGAGAAATAGACAGGATCCTAGTCTAAAAAGAATATCATACACCATATATAAAATTTCAACTTTATCTAAAAGTTCTGTGAAGCCTGGAAATACTTAATGTAAACCTATGAGCTAACCATCAGATTCACCATGTGATTTAGCAAACTAGTAACAGTTTTACAGGTGATAGAATAAGCCAGGTCAGAATTTAGGGGAATATGCAGGCACTTTGAAGACATAAAAAAGGAGAACCAAGAGAGAAGGGTCTTAAGAATTGGTGGGGAATTTCAGATGCCATGATGTCTAAGGCCACATAACATATTTCCATGAGGATACCTTCATAGATAAATTAGAAACCAGTGTGGACACAGAATCTGTGTCCTGAACTCTCCTGTGTTGCTATTAGACATTCCCCTTGTTCATTTGTATAAGAGCCTCCTGGGTGTGCCCCTTCTTGAACTGATTATTTCAGGTTCCTTGAAATAGACAGCATTCACGAGATCCTGATTACTGGCTGCATCACTGAACTCTGAACTTTAAGCAAAAGGAAGAATTACAGAAATAGTGAACTAACAGAGTCTGCTGAGGAGTGCCTCAGGGGTGATGTGCACATACTTGAAGGAACAGGTATAGACAATTTCTGTCCCCTGTTGAAGGAGGAGTATTTGTGCTTAACATAAAGAAATTTTCTACACCCATAAATAGCACAAGACAAAAATAAAGCAAAAAATAAAAAAAAATCTTTAAAAGTTCTGACAAGGAAAATATCAGATTTGAATAAAACCCAAAAAGTGAATGAGTAGCTATTAATAGGTGCAGAATGAATTCATAGCACAGGAGATAGAAAAAAAGATTGGTGATAATAAGTTAAAGAAAGAAACAAGGAACTTCTAAAAAATAGGGCTTGCATACTTGTAAATTTCAATTGAAATGTGTGAGGAAGACAAATATATTTATCCTGATTTGAATACTACAGAATTTGTATATGTATTAAAATACTGTGTGACATCCCAGAAAATATATAATTTTTGTTTTTATCATCTGTGTCTCATTCTGGGCTGAATGAAGGCCAAACCTGCAAGAGCTATGAAAGATGCAGATGTGGAATTTAAGAAAAAGAGGTCTGCTCTTGGTCTGCCACTGTGGTTCCCTGCAGTGCTGACAAAATTGCAAATGGGCCCCACCCAAAATAGTGCTATACATTGGCACAGAGTCCCTGAAATATGTCCAGTGAAGCTGGGAACTGAATGTTTTATTGTAATTAGTTACAGTGGAATTTAAATAGCTGTAAGTGTGTAGCAGTTACCACAGCTGAATGGTTCAGGTTTGGATGGTGAGTAACTACTAAAAAACTCAGAGATACAGCATTTGCCTAATATTAATGAGACACTGTGTTCAATTCCCAGTACCACAAAGAATTTAAACAATTTTGCTAATATATTCTATGAAATATTAATGATGTTGGTGAAAACTTGCATTCTGCCACATTATGTTGAAGATACACTGGGATAGTGTCCAAATCTTTCTTTGAAAATGTATAGCTATACACTTTAGTTTGGGGGAACTATTCTTATAATATATGATCTTATATTTATCAATTAGTATAGCATGAAATTAATAATGCAACACAGGGTTATAAAACTCCACAGAAGACTGATGGGGATGGCAGAGACTGGAAGCCAAGAGTGGAGGAAAACATTCAACAAAGAGTGCATAGGTTGAATGAGTGTGGATTCCAGTACTAGCTGCCAAAGAGCTTTGACAACCAGAGCTGTGACCTGCCCCCCAAGGGTTTAGGAAGTCAGGGATGATTAACCATATTTAGGAATCACAGGGACAGGTGTTAGCTGGAAGGAAAACCAGAACATGCAGAACCACTGCCATCTGCTGGACAGAAAGAAAGTGAGTCTCTCCCCCTGACTCACTTTTTTCTCCTCCTTGCTTTTCCACTCTCTCTAGCGCATGCCCTTTTTCTTTCCTTTCTCTTTTCCTCTCATTTTCTCTCTTACCCTGCAGGGAGACACACTGTTTGCTTAATAAACTCCCTTATGTTATTTCCCTTGTCCGGTGTGATTTTCATGGGTTTTCTTACACCTAGTGAGCATTCCTTCCAGGTCTATCTCCTCTCAGTTCTCTGCATGGCTTCTCTTCCATTTAATTCTCTTCTCTTTAATTCTCTTCTCTTTAATATTGCTGTATTCTGACCAAAGAAAAGATGTCAATTACATATGATAGTTGGGGTGCACAGTTGGGGGTCCAGGTCCTTGTGATACCACTGATTACTGGTTCTGCTCCTTCTCATAGTGAGGTTTGAACAGTAGAAGAAACATGCCAAGGTAAGCATACTAAGCAGGTTTTATTTAAAGGTAATAATACAGACTCCTTCCGGGAGAAAGAGGGGGGCCATGGCTGATGTTCTAAAGTCCCAAGTAATGAGTGCACCCTACATCTTTTATAGGTTAAAGTTTCTTTTGTTCTCCAGTTCTCTTCCCCCTTATCTCTCCTTCCTGCCTACATGACTAGGCCTGGTTTTGCAATAAGTGAGAATCCATGGGCAGGGTAAGGGCCAAGGTGATTCAGGCAGGTAAGGGCCCAGGGGACATTAATTAGCAGCTCCTTGCTTGCAGTTCTTGAGAAAGGCAGGTAAATTTGGTAATCAATGGGCTCCGGAGGTCTTTGACATTCCATTCTCCCAGGGCAGTCTCCAACTTCCAGAGGCAGATGTCTTTCATGGCCTTCATTTCCTCAATTAGACCTGAATCACCTATTTCTACACTAACTGCTTGTCCTTAATTCTGGCTTCACTTGGTTACTGACAGTGAAAGTGAAAACATCATTCTGTGGAGTAGAATAGAATGGGCTGAGCAAGAGAAGCTCAAGTCTCACCAATCTGCAAATTTGTCTCACGTGCTGACTGTGAGGCATTCCCTTCCCTATACAGATCTGATTGGGCTCACCCCATTTGCTCCCATTGGTTATCTAGTAACACATGGCTAGAATAATGTCCAAAATTCTCCCATTGGTTACGGTAAAATGCAAAATTAGAATACTGTCCACTTTGTCCTCATTGGTCATTTTATAATGCCAAACCTGAGGCGGGAATTGCCATGCGATAAGTCCTTAGTGGCAGGAGTTGTTCATGGCAATGGAACTTATGGTAAGTAAGGATGAGATGACTCATCTTCCTGCCTCATCTTCCAGCAGTATTGTGCTGGTAACCTGCCTTGCCATCATGGAGTACCTGAACTCTAACACCTACAAGTTAGGAAGCAATACAAAGTGATTTCCATTGTTACATTTTCCATTTAAAAATGGAACATTCCTCTTATTGTGAGCTACCTCCAAACTAGTGGTGGCGAATTTACCCCAATGAACACCCCCACTAGTGTTTTTTCTATTTTACCAAGACCTTTGGCCCAAAGGGACAAAGAGAAAAAAAAGGACAGTGGGGGCCCCTGGGCCACCATCCGATTCTCTGGTACACTGAGATTGGCTGGGTTTTACCCAGACACTGCTGGATTTCACAAAAGCACCATCCCACCTGGGCTGTCCTGGGTCCAGCAGGCATGGCCACAGCCCCGCCTCATGATCCCCAGAATGCCAGCCATTTCCTGGGAGGTGGGGTGTGGACATGCACTCTGCTGGGGCAGTGGCTGTAGGCAGTGGTGTAGCTATGGGGCACTACCAGCATGGGTCCTGGTGGCGCAGGGTGGTTGGTGATTGCTCCTTCTGTGAATTCAGCACAGCTTGAGCGGCTGTAGGCTTTCAGTGTTCACGTGGACAGAGCGATTTTGTTCAGCTTCAGGGCAAGAGGTCTGCTATAGGGCAGCTGAACTTGCACCAAAGAACTCTTCCTGGACAGGATCAAGAAGGTACTGTGCACTCCATGCAACCCTTGCTTTCTGTGACCATTCACCTTCAGGTCATGCTGGGGTTGAACTTTGTCACTATCCCCAGACCTTATGGAAAAGAATAACTGAGTGGGGTAGGGCATGCTAAAACTCATGTTTCTGAATGCCCATTGAGCCTGATGAATGAAAGCTACACCGGAGCTTTTACAGAGGAGAAACTCTGGGAAACATGGTTTATATTGTGTTGCAGCCATTTCTTATTAGGAGAACATGGGAAAGCACAGGGATGATGATTCTAAGTTCATGATCCACAAATGACAGATGCTGAAGATGGGATTCAGACCTCGGATCAGCAAGCTTTCCTTTATTCTTCTGCAAAGTCAATGGATCAGGCACAGGAGGGCCCATTTTCTGGGTATGGAGATGGCCTGCGGGTTATAGAAGGAATCTGGGTTTTATAGTTTTGAACATTTTGGACATGCGGATTGCACAATCAGGGACTTAATTTTGCTGGTTAAATTTTAACTTAGGATGGTAGTTGTAAAAAGTTTAAAATTTATTGTTATCTGGGGAAATAGTTCAAATCATGAGGGAAGAATACTCAAATCTTGCCCATTGCTTTTCTTTCTCTGAGATCCATAGTTTACCAGAGTTTTGATAATTTTCTGTGCCTCCATTTAGGACTATTTTGCAGTCGGGGAATGGTCAAATCCAGAGCCCTGCATTCAGTATCCGCCCCCTTCCTTCAGGGCCCATTTTTATTAAGAAAAGATTTACTGGGAGGTTAATGTTTGACTAGCTTCCCCTCCCTTCTACAAGTGCATGCCTCTTTAATTTTTTGGGGAGCTATCTTGCAGGAATATTATTTTTCATCATGCTTTGTTGAGGAAATGGCAAGATGGCACTCAGAAAGTAGGAGAAACCTGTTTATTTTATGCTGGTGGTCCCAGAGAAGTTTAGCACTCCAAAACTCTGAGCCCTGATCCATTTCTCACAATAATTATTTGTTATTTGATGTCATCTTAGACCCATCCTATCATTGGAAATTTTTCTTCTTTTTAAAAAAATATTCCTAATCTATGTGACTGAAGGTCTCATGCAGTGTCTCTAACATAAACCATGTTCACAGAAGAGAAAAGAAGAAACAGCTCCTATCACAGACATCTATTACATTTCAGGAGGAACTAGTTAGACTCTTAGTGCAGTTATTTATTGATCAATTCAACTTCCTGGAGAAAGGCTAAGAGAGGAGAGGGGAATTGACCCCTTCCCCAGGTACTAGACTCTGACCATAACGTTTTTGTAATTTCATTTCACAAACAGGTCTGGTTTTGCCATCACTCCTTCACTCAGAAAATATGAAGAAAATGTTACCCGCATATTATGGGTGAAAAAATGAAAGTAGTGAGAAATTAAGCAGTTTTCTGGTATCCTTGCAATTAGTTTGTATGCATGTTTGTGCTTGTTTTTTGGTACCAGTGATTGAACTCAGAGGTGCTTAACCACTAAGACACATCCCCAGCCCTTTTTTATATTTTAAATAGAGACAGGGTCTTCCTGAGTATCTTAATTCTTCACTAAGTTGCTGAGACTGGCTTAGAACTTTCCATCCTGCCTTTACCTCAAGCTGCTGGGATTACAGACTTGTGTCACCATGACTGGCAGCCTTGCAAATGATTACCAGAAAATCAAGGGCAAAACTCAGGGCTTATGATAGTCATGGGCCTCTTCATAGTACAATATTCATCATGTTTTACATATAGAAAGCTGATCCAAATCAAGAATAAACCCATTTGAGAAAGGAGATGGATGTAGGAAGTCAAGTCTTTCACCTAATTTCTGTAGCTAAAGCACCCTGTGAGATTTGCTTTCAGGTCTCTCAGTGGGTCTTGTATTTCTTGTTTTCCCCTTTGTCTTATTTTACTGTGATGGAAATTTTTGCTTAAAATGTCTTTTTAGTAAATGTTCAACATTTTTTCTAATTTCTGGAACATAGCAAAGATGAATTTAATGAAATCAATCCACCTGAGATCCATGGAAAATTTCTTCACTGAAGAGAGTATGTATGGTTCTCTTTGGCATTGCCAATTCCCATTGTGTGATTGCATTATATTTATATTAGAAAGAGCAAATATAGAGAGGTTGCCCTCTTCATTGTTGTTAATGAAGTAGAGATAATTTCTAGTCATAACAATTTGCTTTAAGGATCATACCAATTGCTATTATTGAAAGATATGTACAATCCCCAGCACCGCAAAAAAAAAAAAAAAAAAAAAAGAGAAAAAGAAAGAAAGATATGTAGTTCAGTGTTTCTCCATGGTTCCATGGTGAAGTACAATCTTTAAACAATTCCAAACTGTTGTAGAATAATGTTCATATAAAGTACAATAGAAATGAACACATACAAAAATGAGATGAAAATATCCAAGATACATACACACAATGCAAATTATATGTTGGTTTGTGTGGCATTCATTATAAGATGCTGTGACTGATTCTAAAGGTTGAGTCTGAATATCTGTGCTGAGCTTTCTATGACCAAGGCATAGTCTATATCAACCACACCTACTGTCAACATGTGGAAGGACATCCCTCCAGAATGTGGAGACCCTCCCATAGGGTGTCTGGCCAGACCTTAGCAGGGCAGTTGCTCCCCTTGAGGGAATTGCCTGAGTGGTTTTTGATGGGAAATTAATAGCTCTTCCCCACACTTAAAATTGCAATGAGTTTTTATCTATATTTAGGTTATCTATCAATATCTGCCCTGTTGTGAATTAAAACTGAGAATTTAAAAAACACTACATTCACATAAAATATTGTGTACATAGTACATGTTAACATACATAAGAGTGGCATTGTTGTAAAGTTCTGCAAATCTTGAAATTAGGGGTTGGGGAGATAGCTCAATCAGTAGAGTGCTTCCCTTGTAAGCACAAGGCCCTGGGTTCGATCCCCAGCACCCAAAAAAAAAAAAAATCTTGAAATTAGAATACAGTTGGATTCCCCTCTTTCTATATTTTATGTTCATCTTTTGTCATGTAACCTGTGGGAAATTCAACTATACACTCAGGAGAACCAGAATGAAAAAAGATAATTAATGCTTTGTTATTACAATAAAATAGCTTTGAACTTGTGGTACCATAGAAGAAACTCTGGTGTTCCAGGATCTGCCTTGAAAACACTGCTCTCTATTATTACATTTTAATATGCTCTATTGCTCTCAGTGACTTGTTTGTATATAAATATATTTTGTTTTTCAGAAATATTTGTTTTGTTCTTGTGGTTATCTTCCTACGCAAGTCTTAAATTCTGGGCCCCATTTTTTTCTAAATTTAAACTTATAATATATGACTTATTGGGTTTTTCCATATAATTTACTGAGGTATACTTGATTTATAAAATCTTGCATGCATTTAGGTTTTGCCATAAGAAACCTTCAGCAATTCCAGGATAATAAATATATCCATTTCTCCCAGAAGTTTCTTGCTTCCTCTTTATTACCTCCTTGCTTGCAAGAAATTGCTGCTGTGCCTTTTCTCACTATAAAATTTTAATACATTATATAATCATATATTTTTCATGTTCTTGTCTATCTTCTAGAAGAATTTTGACTTTCATATCTTCTGTGTATTGTTTTCTTCCTTTTTAGTACTGATTATTTCTTTGTGTATATTTTAATTTGTTTATCCATTTGCTTATTCACCTTTGCTGTACATGAAGAATATACATGCAGAACTGTATTTGAATCACTCTTGGTTGATGCCTAGGAGTGGAATATGTTGACCATGATGAAGGTGTACACTTTAAGAATCTGCCAAACTCTTTCCAAAGAGATAACCACATTACATTCCCAACAGCGTGAAAAAAGTTACAACTGTTCCATGTTTTCATCAGCTCATGTTCATGGTCAGTCCTTTCATTTATTGTTAATGTCTTCTTCTTGTACTGGGAATTGAGCTCAGGGTCTTAAGCACACTAAATAAATGTTGTACCTCTGAGGTGCATCCAGTTCTCCTTTTCTTTAGTACTTCACATTTTACATAAGAAATCAGGCAAAATTCAGGTCGTGATGATTTTTATCTCTTGTTTTAAAGGTTTTATGTTTTTAACACTTACATTTATATCTATGGTCATTCACATTTAATTGTTCACAGTGCATGAGGCAGAGCTTGAAATTATTATTTATTTATTTATTTATTTATTTTACATATGGTCACAAAGCTTTTCCCCCTCCATTTGTGGCATGTTTGTCAAAGCTTGCTTGACTATTTAGGTGTGAATCTGCTTGTGTCCTCTGCTATCTTCACTTGGTCTCATTTTTCTTACACTCATTGATGTTTGCTGAGCTCTGCAATAAGCTTGAAACTGGGTAGTGCTGTTCCTCCAACTTCTTTCTGCTGGTTTGACTCTTCTAGACTCTTCACTCTTTTACTCCATTTTAGATTCAGCTTTTCCACAAGACTTGCTGGGGTTATGTTTACAGTTACAATAAATTAATAACTCAGTGTAAGGCATAATTGAGATTTAAAAAAATGTTGAATCTTTTCATATATGACCATGACATATCACTCAGTTTATTTAGGTCATTTGAATTTCTCTTAGTATTGTTTTATGTGCATAGCTTTCCAGGTATAGGTCTTGAATAAATTTTTAATAACTTAGTTTTATTATTTTTTAATGTATATTGTGCTTGGGGTCCAACCCATTAACTCATATATGCTAAGGAAGCACTCCAAAACCCAGTCATTGAGTAATATTAGTCAAAAATTTTTTGATTTTTTTTTTTTGGCATGGAATAGGACAGGAAGAGAGCAAGCAATAAGTATGTTTTTTTTTATAATAGCAAAGGTAATAAAGTAAAAGATTCCTCTGAAGAGAAGGGGCCCCAGAGCCAGAGCATGGAATCCTATAGGAAAATACTGACTTGGTCTTTTCAAAGGTTTTGGACCCTCCTCCATTTTCTATCTCCTCTGACTCCAGGCTCTCTTTTCTTTAGTGTTGCTTCATATTCCCATGCCCACACATCTATATTAGAGTTTCTGTTGGGTCTCTGCTCATTTCCATGGGCTCATTTGTTAGCTAGATATTTGGCCTTTTTGACGGACACTCTTTGTTCTCTCACTGTCTGCCATAACTTTGGCTTCCTCCTTTGCCATCCTGTTCTAATTGCCCACACCATTCTAAATCTCCCTCAGGTTTTTATATTAATGTTTCTTTGAGAGGTTGTTAAATTTATTCATAAGTACTCACACTTTTTGATATCTGTTGTAAATGGTGCTATATTAAAGTTCAATTTCTGCTGAGTGCAAAGAGCCATGCCTGCATTCCCTGCTACTCAGGAGGGTAACAACATAAGTAAAAGTCAGTCTAGAAAATTTAAAATAAATTAAAAGTGACTGGGTTTGTGATTTGATCCTTAGAACAACCAAAAATATTATTTTTGATATTTGTTGTTAAAATATAGATGAAATCTTAGGGTAGTTTTGATTTGCATTTCCCTTATTACTAGGGATGTTGAACATTTTTTCATATATCTGTTGATTACTTGTACATCTTCTTCTGTGAAGTGTCTGTTCATTTCCTTAGCCCATTTGTTGATTGGATTATTTGTATTCTTCGTGTAGAGTTTTTTGAGTTCTTTATAGATTCTGGAAATTAGCGCTCTATCTGAGGTATGGTTGGCAAAAATATTCTCCCACTCTGTAGGCTCTCTCTTCACATTTCTGATAGTTTCCTTTGCTGAGAGAAAGCTTTTTAGTTTGAATCTATCCCAGTTGTTGATTCTTGCTTTTATTTCTTGTGCTATGGGAGTCCTGTTAAGGAAGTCTGATCCTAAGCCAACAAGTTGAAGATTTGGACCTACTTTTTCTTCTAAAAGATGCAGGGTCTCTGGTCTGATTCCAAGGTCCTTGATCCATTTTGACTTGAGTTTTGTGTAGGGTGAGAGATAGGGGTTTAATTTCATTCTATTGCATATGGTTTTCCAGTTTTCCCAGCACCATTTGTTGAAGAGGCTATCTTTTCTCCATTGCATATTTTTGGAACCTTTGTCTAGTATGAGAAAATTGTATTTATTTGGGTTTGTGTCCATGTCCTCTATTCTGTACCATTGATCTACCTGTCTATTTTGGTACCAATACCATGCCGTTTTTGTTACTATTGCTTTGTAGTAGAGTTGAAGATCTGGTATTGCAATACCCCCTGCTTCGCTCTTGCTACTGAGGATTGCTTTAGCTATTCTAGGTTTTTTATTCTTCCAGATGAATTTCATCTCACCCCAATTAGAATGGCGATTATCAAGAACACAAGCAACAATAGGTGTTGGCGAGGATGTGGTGAAAAAGGAACACTCATACATTGCTGGTGGGGTTGCAAATTAGTGCAGCCACTCTGGAAAGCAGTGTGGAGATTCCTCAGAAAGCTTGGAATGGAAACACCATTTGACCCAACTATCCCACTCCTTGGTCTATACCCAAAGGACTTAAAATCAGCATACTACAGAGATACAGCCACATCAATGTTCATTGCTGCTCAATTCACCATAGCCAGATTGTGGAACCAACCTAGATGCCCTTCAGTTGATGAGTGGATAAAGAAACTGTGGCATATTTATACAATGGAATATTACTCCCCAATGAAGAATGATAAAATTATGGCATTTGTAGGCAAATGGTCGAAATTGGAGAATATCATGCTAAGTGAGATAAGCAAATCTCAAAAAACTAAAGGATGAATGATCTCGCTGATAAGCGGATGAGGACATATAATTGGGGTGGGAGGGGTTAGCATTAGGTTTAGGGTTAGGTTTAGAATTAGGCTAAGGAGAGCGGTAAGAATGAAGGAAAGAAGGACTGTATAAAGGGAAAAGGGTGGGAGGGGTGGGGGGGAAGGGGAAAAAAGAAACATCATTACCCTATGTAAACGTAAAAAAAAAATAAAAATAAAAAATAAAATAAAATATAGAAGTGCAATTGATTTAAAGTAGTTTGCAGTGACATTAATTTTCAATTTTTTTATAATTGTATTTGCAGAATTTGTCCACCAATTGTTTTAATCTTTAATCAGCAAAAATATCTAACTATTAAAGAATATTTTGGAAATACAAATAAAATGAAAGAATAAAGTTATAATGTTATAATTTTTATTTTTAAAATAGATTTTTCTTGGACTTAAAACTCCAATATTTTCAATCATTTGATAACCATATTATTTGTTTTTTAAAAATACTTTACTTTGGAGTAGGTGAAAATTCATGTGCAGTTATAAGAAATAAGTCAGAAATGTGTACTTCACTCCATTTCTCCTAATGGTACCATCTTGCATAACTATTATACTGCCACAGTTAGTACGTTGGACTCAGTGTGCTCCAGTTTAAGCCTAGTCAGATTCACCAGGGTTACATGTACTGGCATTTGTGCATGCTTCTGCAGCTATTTCATATATGAATCTTCAAATGCAGATGATCATTCAAGATTCAGATTTATATCATAAGCATCCCTTGCAAAGACTTTTGTGTAAATTGGTATTATTTCCTCCTTAAATTATTTGTAAAATCTGTACACAGTGATGCATGCCTGTAATGCCAGGTATTCAACAATGTGTGTTAATGAATTATACTTTGTGTAAATTTTGTGGATTGGCTCATTTTGCCCAGCAACATTCTCCAAGCAGGTTTCTGTGTCTGTCAGTAAGTTCTTCCATGTTATTGCACAGTTGTATTCTGTGGCAAAGACAAGCATCCCTTCATTGGTCACCATCAAGTTTATGAGGATATTTTCAGTTTGGTGGGTGCTTATAAATCTAGCTGTGGCATATTTATATCAGGATATTTGTGGAACTGTTTTCATTTCCTTGGGATGGGTGCCAAGGTGAGCCACTGCTGGGACCCATGTGTAGTTAAGAAAGTGTCAAAGTATTTTTAAATGTGCTGCCTAATTTTACATTCCCACCAACAATATGTAAAGAGATCCAGTTTCTCTACCTTTTTTACCAGAATTTGTTTTTATTTTATTCTGATAGATATGAGTGAGTTTCTCACTGAGGTTTTATTTCTATGTTTGAAGTGGCTAATGAAAATATTTTATGTCTTTACTTTCCCTCTTCATTTCTTGAATGAATACAGTTGATATTCCTCTAGATCTTATATTCCATGGTCACATTAAAGTGATTTATTCCTTGTAGGAACTTTTTAGTATAATATTCTATAAAGACAATCGTGTTGATGCTGTACATAGCATTAACAAAATTAGTTTTATTTACTTTTCTTTATTGAGCTTGATAAAACTTCCAGAACTTCCTCTTATTTGTAGTGTGATGAGTTTTCATTGTGAGTGGTATCCAATTGTGTCCAATGCTTTGTTTTGCATCTACTAGAAAATTATTGATTTTAAAAGACTGATCCATTTTTACATTCCTAGGAAAATTCTCACTTGGTCAAGATGTACTGTCCATATTTTATATTGCCAAGATCAATTTGTTAAATTTTTAGGGGTTTTTCACATGTCTTCTTGAGGTATGCTGGTCTATAGTTAAGAAAACCTGGGCACATTGGTGCATATCTGTAATCTCAGGTACCCTGGAGGCTAAGAACAGGAGAATTGCAAGTTCAATACCAAACTCGGCAATTAGTGAGAACTTCTCTCAATTAAAAACTGCTAGGGATAAAGCTAAATGGTACAGCACTTGCCTACTGTGTGTCATGCACTGGGTTTAATTTGCACTCCAATAAAAAATAGTTTGTTAACTTCACCAGTAAACCCACTTGAGCCTAGACTTAATGGAAATATTTCAGTCAATTCAAATTCTTTGATAGATACAGAGCTGTTCAGGTTATCTCTTTCTCATGTAAGGTTTTATACTTCTAGTCTTTCAGTGTCTATTTTATCAAAGTTGTTAAATTTGTAGGCCAAAAGTTGCTTGTAATCTTTCTTTTTTATTTCTGTACTCTAAACATTCATAGGTTCTCTAGTTATATAACAGTTGCACTTTCTAAATGTATTCTCTTGTGATCAAAGCATATAGTTTGTATATTAGAATCCTTTTAATTTTATTGAGAGTTTTGTGAATTAGACTAAGGTTTTGTCATGAAAGTGTTCTTCCTTATACTCTGGAAACCAGTAAATTTTGTCCTGTTGTTTTGGTGGAAAGTTCCATAAATTCAATTAGGTCAAATTTGTAAATGTTAAAATCTGTATCCTTACAAATTTTCTCTTTCCTTTTTAATTGAGAGGATTCTTGAGATCTCAAAAAATAATTGTGTTATTTTTATCCTTTTTCTTCTTTTTTTTTTTTTTTTGGCATGGGGATTAAATTGAACCATATTCCCAGCCCAATTTTGCATTTTATTTAGAGACAAGATCTCACTGAGTTGCTTAGCACCTTGCCATTGCTGAGGCTGGCTTTGAATCATTATCCTACTGCCTCATCCTCCCAAGCTACTGAAATTATAGGTTTCCTCTTTATTTTTATCATTTTTTTCTTCATGTATTTGGCAGTCTTTAGGAGTGCAATGTTTAAGATCATTTTGTGCTCTTGTGGATTCACACCTTTCTCCTTAAATAAACTTCTTTATTCCTGATATTATGGTATCAACCTAGAAATCTTTTTTGTCCCATAAAAAGGTATTAAGACAAGCATACCTAGTCATAGGACTGAGTGACATCATCACTATGAGTCCTAATCATAGGACTGAGTGGTGCTTAACCACTGAGGCACATCTGCAGCACATTTTATTGTTTGAGGCAGGGACTTTCTAATATTCTCAGGGCCTTATTAAGTTTCTAAGTCTTACTTTGTTTTGTTTTTTTCTTGGTTTTGGTTTTGGTTTTCATAAGTGATGTATTCATATTAATATTTATAAAGGGGAAAAACTGGGTGTTATCAGTCTCACTATTCTACAACTACTAATCCTGTGCTGAATTCCTCCTGGAGGTAAGTCTCAAGTGGTGGGGACATAAATTTCTTTACAGTAATAATATTATCAGGTTACTTTTGTTTGCAAAGCAGGCCTTGGGAGCTGGCCTTGGTGGGACACACTCTTCCTGCCCTCCCCAGATGCTGTCCACAGGGCATCGTTTTCTACCCTGGATACAGGCCAGCACCAAGAGTGGACAATTGGTGCTCCCACCCCTGGTGCCAATGGCTTCTTGTAACTGGACTCACTGTTCCTCATGCCAGGAACCAACTACACATGCCTTTCCTTCTCTGTCTGGATATTATACTTTCCCCTTCTGGAAACTTTTGTGGTTACAAGCTGAGCTCTAGCCACATCACTGTGGCAAATCCAGGCCATTGTCTTTCACTTCTTAGCAGGTGCTTCCTTTATCATCTTCTCAAGGGTATTAGTTTTTTATACTTATGGATAAATTTTACTAGGAGAGTAGAATACAGACTGAGTACATCGGTAAAAGATATGTCTCAGGAGTAATCCAGCAAAGTCAGGTTCAGACTGCTGATCATTTCCCCTTCTGTGGCAACCAGGACAGGCTTCTGTCTAGCAGGAATCTCTGGAGAAATGCAGATCATCCATGCCCAGAGAAAACAGGCCATGCATTTGGTTCTGAGGCATTTACTGAGAGTCAGTCACATAGAGGCATCATGCTACATGACACTCAGGGCTGCTGAAACTTAGGCTCCCAATGATGAAGCCAGACACACATCAAGCACGCTGACATATTGTGCATAGCATTCCTGAAAAGCTGCAATGACCCAGTCCATTGGTCATGTGGACAAGACATGACCATCAACCATGACTATCAGTCCACTCTGAGGACCACTCTGAGGAGCAGTAGTGGGCCAAAGTTCAATCCATGTTCCAGGTTCCCTTGAAGACAAGCAGGGACTGAACAGCAAGACCTACACAGGAACACTTTCCTTATGCTCAACATGTGATATTTAATACTCAACAGTGCACATTATATTGGGCATTGAGTGTGTAAACTCTGACACAGAAAAAAACCACATCCAGTCATTGCTGAACTGAGATTTGATATATGGTGGACTTATGCTCACCTATGCTGTGCTTCCAACTCACTATCAGTTATTGGGGTGCTGAGTATTTATAGACCGCACATCCAGTGGTGTGAGCAAACCCCTATGTGATTGAAAATTAGTCTGAGTCTCCTCCCACTCTGCTGGGGGCATATAAGGTATATTTGTTCATTCATATCCCACCTCATCATGGCCTCTGTCTTTGCCCAGGTAGCTCCCCACATGTGTGTCTACAAGGTCATCATAACATTTACAGGTGGTATAATATTTATTTCTATGCATTAAGAGGCAGTACATGCATCATAGGCCTGGCATGGTCACACACAATTGTGATCCCATTCACTCACAAAGTGCAAGCAGGAGCACCACAAATCTGAGGCCAGTCTATTCAACATAGTGACACCATGGATCATAATAAAACATTCTGAGGAGCAGCTCAGTGGCACAGCATTTGCCTACCATGTGTGAAACATGGGTTCAACTCCTCCCACTTGAAAAGAAAAAAATTTGTGGAAGCTCTAGAATTGAGGTTTCTACTGGTAATGCCTATTTTAAAAGGAAACTGAAAAGGAATATGTAGCAAATTATCAGGGTTTAAAAAGCCTGATCTTTTTAAAAAAATCCTTTAAAAAAGGCAATAACTGTGATCAAATTTCAAATTATCAAAAAAAATTTTAAATATATACAAAAGTCTGGCAAGTAATATAATGAACTCTCATATATTTGCTACTCAGAATAAAGAGCTAAACTCCATGATCAATGTTGTTTCAATTAGACTTTTATTCTTTATCCATTTGTATCCTAAAATAAGCAGCATTTAAATTGCATAAGCACTACCAGTATTTTATTGAGAATGTAGGGCTTCCTGAACTTGGGACACTCTTGCCTCAGTCTCCCTGGCATTGGGGTGAGAGTCATGATCTGGAGTAGGAGCTTCAGGAGAAGATTGTCTCAAGTTTAAGTCCTGCTGGGTCAGGTGCTTGGTGAGGGGCTGCAGGCCACCCTGTCTGCATCCCTTGCTACCTATGCTGGACCTCTTACCTAGTAGTAAAACCTGGTGAGTGCACAGACAGCCTCTGCAGCCTGCCAAGGGGAGTGGTTTACCCAAGAGGCCCTCTGCCTGTGCACACCCTGGACAGTCCATGAACAAAACCTCCTGAGCTAGGGCACCATTGCCAAGGCAAGTAAGGGCTTTATCTTCACTGAAGTTTGTTTAATATAATTTGAAATGGTACATAAAAAGATTTCAAGAGACCTTCATGTTTGTCCAGGATCTGATCTCTAAGTCAGGATGAGAGGCTGAGAATTTTTTTAAAAGCCATCATTTGGCAAGTGGTACAGGCCTGTAGTTCTTGAGCCCAGGAAGGGTGAGGCAGTAGGATGAAAGTTTGAGGGTAGCTACTGCAACTTAAAAAATTTGTCTCAAAATAAAATAAAAATAGTGCTGTCACTCAGCAGTAAAGATCCCTGAGTTCAATTTTCAGTACAAATTACTTAGCTAAACAAATTAAAGATAAATCCAGGAAAGAATCTTCTGGAGCTAAATTGGTGGCAGTGCTGCCAAACAGGATGTTGAACACACAGGTGGGTGCAGGATTCCAGTGGGCCCAGGAGGGCCTCAGAGACCTGTGACAGTAAAGGCAGGGAACCCAGATCTTCATCAGGCCTTGTGAAATCAGGCCCACTTGAGAAGCTTCACCAGAATCTATCAATGCAAAGAGATTCTCAGGCTGCATGGCAGAGGCTGCCTGAACCCCTGGATGCTACCAAAAGGCCAGACACTTAAGTGACTTCAGAGTGTGGTCTCCCACTAGGGATGCCCCTGGGCACCAGAGGGTCAGAAGTATATGAGATTGGGAAAGGAGTGTGGGGGTTCCCGGGACCCCCAGCCTTGGGCATGGTCAAGATGGCGCCTGACGCTGAGCCAAAAGCGGCCAGCTATACAGTAAACAACCAGCGAATTCCAATGATTGGCTAGTTAACGATGTGATTAGAGCATGCCCCCCCTCGTATACCCATCCTGTGCCTGCAGCTGTCCGCGTTTATCTCGTGTACTCTCCCCTGATTGATTGAAGTGTATATAAGCCTGGTGGGTGGGAGAGCGAGGGCGGGACGGAACGGGAGAAGCAGAAGAAGCGGCGGCGGTGGCGGCGGCAGCAGCAGCAGCAGCGGCAGCGGCAGTGGCAGCGGCTGGAGCTGAGCTGGAAGCAGGGAGTACGCGGGAGCTGGAAGAAGCTGGGAGAAGGGAAGCTGGGAGTGCGCAGAAGCTAGGGGAAAGAGAAGCGTAAGAGAAGTACTGTGCACAATAAACTTCCAAAGCTTCAGACGTTTGTCGTGTCTCTCTCTGCGGCCAGAGGGGACGTGATAACTGGTGCCAAAACCCGGGAAGATGAAGGCCTTATAAAAGAAAACAAGGTAAGATATTTGAAAAAAATTTTTTTTGTATACAAGTTAAACCGGTTATAAAAAGTTAAAGGGTGTCAGGATGCGCCATTGGCGGTCCTGGGGACACGCAGAGTGCGGTCCGGTTGAAAGGTATCAGGAGTCCTGACGCGTAGAACGTGGGTTGAAAGGTATTGGGGTCCTGACGCGTGGAACGCGGGTATCGGGACGCGCCATTAGCGGTCCTGACGCGTGGAACGCGGGTTGAAGGGTACCGGGATCCTAACGCATAGAACGCGGGTCGGGGGGGTATCGGGACATGCCATTAGCGGTCCTGGCGCGTGGAACGCGGTCTAATTAAAGTGAAAGTGGAAACACGCTTGGAGCCGTCCAATTAGGTAGTACGTGAAAAGCCGCTATAAAAATTTTAATGCGCACTTGATAGTTTTCCCTTCAGTAATTTTGTTGCTCCTGGCAGCTAGGCCACTGTTTGTTATTGTAATTGCCATAACTAAAGCTATTCAAATTAGTAACAATGGGGTCTGAAACGTCTAAATTCAGAATGCAGCAACTCCTTAGGGAGTTATTGAAAAACCATGGGACGCCATTGAAGGAAAAAACAGCTAAAGTATTTCTTGATACTGTGGAAAGGATTTCCCCTTGGTTTTTGGATGAGGGCCTTTTGAATACCCTACAGTGGGAACAGCTGGGGAAAGACCTTCGTATAGCGGATAGGCAAAATCCTTTGCCAGTATGCACTATGGCTATTTGGTCTCTTATTAAATCCTGTCTGCAAGATAAAAACAAAAAACCTTCACTCATCGAACCTTTAGCTGAGGGAAGACAGGTTTTGGAAGAAATAAAAGAGGAACGTTCATATCTTTCTCAAAATTCAGAAAAAGGAACTAACTCAGAAGAGGAATTATCGGAAGGGGAATTATCGGGAGAGGAATTGGAAAAAAGAGTACAAAGATTAAGACTAGATAAAAAGCCCCCTCTAGTGTCCGTGTTGCCTAGTGCACCTCCCATAAATAGGGAACTCCCTCATGAAGCGTCCGGCCTCGGGTTACGCTCAGAATGGAGTCATCTTGGATCTGTAGCGTATCCTGTTTTTGAGGATGCTCAAAATCAAAGATTCCACCAATGCTTAGACTTTAAAATAGTGAAACAGTTAAAAGAAGCAGTTAGCACATATGGTCCTCAGTCAGCTTTTACTATAGCCTTGGTAGATACTTTGACATCATTAAACTTAGTGCCTCAGGACTGGACTAATCTTGCTAGGGCCGCTCTGTCTGGGGGACAGTACCTTATGTGGAAAACATCATGGCAAGAAATATCTGCGGACACCGCCCGCCGAAATGCAGCAGCGGGGAATCCCCAAATCGATAGGGACATGCTTATGGGTGTAGGACCTTATGAAACCCTTCAGGCACAGCTTAATTATCATCCAGCAGTTTATGCGCAAATTGCCGTGGCTGCAACCAAGGCCTGGAAAACATTACAAGGAGCAGGAGATTTGCAGGGCCAGTTGTCAAAGGTAACTCAAGGGAATAATGAGCCCTATGCGGATTTTGTCGATAGGCTAATTCAGACAGCGTCACGCATCTTTGGAGATGCAGAGCAAGCCATGCCCCTAGTGAAACAGTTGGCTTACGAACAAGCTAACAGGTGGTGTAGGGAGGCCATAAGACCATGGAGAAACAAAGACTTGTCCGCCTACTTAAAAGTGTAGAGATGTAAATGATACTTCGGAGCAGAGCAGTGTCTTTGTAGCAGCCATAGACAGACAAACCACCTTGCTGTCTGCTGCACTTGCACAAGCCCAGGGGAGGTTCCCTTCAAGAACTAATAAAGAGTCTTTAGGATCATGTTTTGTGTGTGGACAGAAGGGACATTTAAAAGCCACTTGTCCAAACAAAAGGCCACCTTTTGTCCGGGGTGGGAACATCCATACAAAGAATAACCTGGGAACCGGACCTGGGCTATGTCCAAGATGCAGAAGAGGGAGTCATCGGAATAGTGCCTGTCAGCCTATTAGAGATAGGGAGGATAATTTCCTAGGGTCAAATTCTGAACTTCAAAAAAACGGGAGACAGGGCCCTCCCCGGGGCCCGCAACAAATATACGGGGTAATTCAACAAGTTCCCCGATGGTGGTATCCCCCCACAGAGAAGGGGAGCGCAGAGCCACCTCAGGAAGTGCCGGATTGGACATCTGTGCCACCTCCAGACTCATACTAACCCCAGATATGGGGGTGCAGATGATTGATACTGATTGGCATGAAAAAATCCCACAGAATAGTG